>NC_057401.1:43889143-44076614 GCF_019320065.1 Cervus canadensis
GGTATAATTTTGTTCCTCGCTAAGTTGTGTTCGTTGCTAAGTTGTTTCCAACTCTTTGGGACACTTTGTGTACTGCAGCATGCCAGGCTTCCTGTCCTTCACTATCTCCTGGAGTTTCCCAAACTCATGTCCATTGAGTTGGTGACACTATCCAACCATCTCATTCTCTGCTGCACTCCACCCCTCTGTCTCCTGCTCTCAATCTCTCTGAGCATCAGGGTCTTTTCCAATGAGTCAATTCTTTATATTAGGTGGCTAAAGTATTGGACTTCAGCTTCATTATCAGTTCCCCACTGAATATTCAGTGTTGATTTCCTTTAGGGTTGACTGGTTTGATCTCCTTGCTGTTCAAGGGACTCTCAAGAGTCTTCTCCAGCACCACAATTCAAAGGCATCAGTTCTTCGCCACTCAGCCTTCTTTTCAGTACAACTCTCATATCTGTACATGACTACTGGAAAAAAAAAACTATAGCTTTGACTATCCGAACCTTTGTCAGCAGTTTTGTCTCTGCTTTTTAATACGCTGTCTAGGTTTGTCATAGCTTTTCTTCCAAGGAGCAAGTGTTTTTAATATCATGACTACAGTCATCATCTGCAGTGATTTGGAGTTCAAGAAAATAATTACAATGAGCAAACTTTAAAATAAAGTAATAGTACTCCATCTGAAGGAATTTTTTTTAATGTTAAAAAAATAGAACAAAGCACCCATGAGCTTAGCAGTGGGCAGAGCAAATGGAAATACAATAAAATATGAAGAGTATTCTGCTGAATCAAATTTGCAAAGGTCCATTTTCTCTTCACATTGGAAATATCCTGAATATTTCTGATAGCAAACTGATTTATTATATATTTATGTATTATTTCTCACAATATGCATATAATTGGAATCCCAGCAGAAGACAGAGTGAAAACAAAATCAACACTTAAAAGAATAAAGATTATCCAAAATAAATGACATACATTATTCTCAAAAGTTCAGAGAACAACAGAAAAAAATACACATATGTATACACATGAACATACATATATCATATTGAAAGTGCTGAAAACAAAAAAATTTTTTTTAATTTGAAGGCAGCCAGAGGGAAAAATAAACATTATATATGTATATACATACAAACAAATAAAATAATCACATAAGAGTTTCATCAGAAACCATATAAGATATATTATCATGTAATATATTAGACAATGGAATAATACATTTAAACTGATGAAAGAATTAACAAACACTATTTCAAGACAAAATATCTATACACAGTGAAAATAACTTTAGAAAGTGAAAAAAAAAACATTAAAACCTTCTCAGAAAATTAAAAATGAAAACAATTAATGCCCAACACCCACAACACATAAATGTTAATTTTTTTCAGGTAGAAGGAATATGACACTTGACAAAATATGTATGTGCATAGAGATTATGTTTCCTTTATTTAATTAAAAAAATGCTGGCTTCCATAATATCCAATGACAATATGGTGAAGAGGACAAGTTTAAATGTACTTAACATCATTATCTATGGTAACATAATGAATAATACAACCTGAAATCTGATTTTTAAAGACTTTCTTGTTAAAAAATTATGGATGGGATATGCAGTTAAACCGAAAAACACCTTTAACCACCTCATTCACAAATCACTCACATCCCAACCTTAGTTACTGTTAAAAGGTGGTCTTGCTCCTTAGAAGAAAAATTATGACCAACCTAGACAGCATATTAAAAAGCAGAGATATTACTTTACCAACAAAGGTCCATGTAGTCAAAGCTATGGTTTTTCCAGTAGTCATGTATGGATGTGAGAGTTGGACTATAAAGAAAGCTGAACGCCGAAGAATTGATGCTTTTGAACTGTGGTGTTAGAGAAGACTCTTGAGAGTCCCTTGGACTGCAAGGAGATCCAACCAGTCCATCTGAAAGGAAATCAGTCCTGAATATTCATTGGAAGGATTGATGCTGAAGCTGAAACTCCAATACTTTGGTCACCTTATGTGAAGAACTGACTCATTTGAAAAAACCCTGATGCTGGGAAAGACTGAAGGCAGGAGGAGAAGGGGACGACAGAGGACACGATGGTTGGATGGCATCGCCAACTCCATGGACGTGAGTTTGAGTAAACTGTGAGTTGGAGATGGACAAGGGAGGCCTGGAGGGCTGCAATCCATGGAGTTGCAGATTTGGACCCGACTGAGCGACTGAACTGAACTGAACTGATATATATATATATATATATATATAAGCATATACATGAATTGTACATACATATTTATTTTAGGAAGAAACATTGCTTTACATACTGTAATTATTCTTTGTAGCAGTAGAAAGTTGCTCAAAATATTGCAGAGTGTATTGGCCCTTGAAGTACTTATTTCCTCCATGCCTTCTTAAAGAATCTCATTTACCTTTTTTTAAGTAAAGTTAATTGAAAGCCCAGCTACTCTTCTGGTGTCCAAACAGGGCCCCTCTGCTTCCTTTTCAGAACCCATCTTGACGTCCTTGAACGCTACTGACACTGCTACTTGCACGATTCAGATAATATTGTGTCTGTAATAACAGTGTGCTGAAACCAGCTTTGCTTCGAGTGGCTGTGGGTGGCTAAGAAATTATGTACAATCTGTCAGTTTTCTAGGTTTTAAAAAATGCTGTTCATGCTTACTAAAAATTCTGCCAAAAACTCTCTGTTAAATAAATGATTTTGAGAAGAAAACTGTTAACATTAATTATCAAAAGCGTTGCTATGCCTTAATATTAAAAGATAATCCAATTTAGTGGGAAAATGGAAAAGGCTCAAAATATGTTTTTTTTTTCCCCCTAGGTGTTTTGCAAAGGTGATGGTGTTGTGGCTTCAGAATTTGTACAGCTCCCATCCCCTGGTAGTATGTTATTGTTTCAGTGTCCTGATAACCCCATATGATGAAGCTATCAACAGTCAAAGATGGGTGAGGATATACCAGAGTATTTAAAGTATTCCTGGGGGACCTTCAGTCTGGATGTGGCTGCTCAATTTGCCTTTTTGTACTGCTCTCTGGTTAGTATTTTGAACCTGGACGTAGTTCAGGCAATAAAGGCATGCCAGCCCCTGATTACTCAAGGACTTGGCTATGACCACCTGCCCAGCAACATCAAGACATTTTTAGCTTTTAGGCTCACAACAGATGGGAAATAAATGTAAGTATTTCTCAAAAATAATTCAGAAGACTGGTAGAATAAGATATTGTGCTGTAAGAAATGTGATTCTGACTATATGGGCGTCATTCTAGATGGAAGGAAGAAAAAGAAGTACCTATTTAGTGAATATTTGATACATGTCCTGTTTATATGAGGGAAACTATAAATACCTATATATCCCTGATTGTCATCCTGAAGGATGTGAAGGGAAAAAGTAATCTATTTAGATTCTCAAATTTCATTTTCAAGAAAAAAGTAATGAAAAACTTGAAACTTGTTAATTCTGTAACAGATGACTTATTTATTTAGAGAACAGCCTTACTTCACTTGCAGAAATTTTTTGGTGAAAAACGCTGAAGAAACATGATGATTTCATTTCCTTTATACACTTAACTGACACTGGCTTTATTGAAATCTACAATTACATCACATTTCTTATGAATATTCTTATGTCTCATCAGTCTTACAAATTTGATTCAGAGTGGCAAAGGGCCACTAATTTTAGTGCACTTTTCATCCATGTGTATTCTAGTATTTCTATTTCACAAGCTCTCTTTGGACACAATGATATATGTCTGTAAGGCTGACTCTCCTATGTGATGGGAGCGTTATCTTGTGCAATTTGGAGTGGTGCTGTTCCCATCACAGCTGAAACAAAGAGACAGTAGTTCATGCGGCACAGTGCAAGATGAGGGGACACCTAGGGCTAAATTATTTGTTGAGAATCTATTTCTGTTGTTCATAGCAGAAAGAAGCTCTGCCTGCTCTGAAATTCCCCCAATTAATTTGAACACGCAGAATAAAGTTCTAATATGTGTGTAAGGTATTCTAGATTTTAAAACGCAATTATTTTTTATTCATTTTTCTAGTCATGGCAATAGGAACCTATTGCCATGGAGTTCAATGAACATAAGATGTCAACTATGCATTTTATCTTGCATGAATGCTAAAATGTTCATAAAGATTAGTGTGGTTTTGGTGTTCTGGCTTTTCTGAAGCATATATTCTAAAATGTGTCCTATGCTTACTTAGATGTAGTGAAGCACAATAGGGCTCTTTTTCTATCAACAACTTGTAGCCATCAAGTACCATAGTAGTCTATAGGAAATATAGGAAGGCTGTAGTTCAAGGAAACCCAAGCATAACAAAGTAAAAACTAATGTCCAAAACCTCCGCAGTTTCTCTTTCAAGTCTCATATTTTCATCTGCCATGATCACATTTGGATTAGGTTTTCCATTTTACTGAGTATCAGGAAGTCTTCATATTAAGGATTTGTCAATTGTATTAATGGAACGATTTATCAAATTAAAAACACAGAAGGTTACAAGACGGTGTTCAATTGTGATGAACATGTTTTAAGTTTTATACAGTAATTAAAAATATAATATGTGAACAGTTGGAACATTTTAGAATAATGTTACTAAAATGTAGTGTATTATTTTATTTCATTAAGTTGCAAAAATTTTTAGTGATGAGCAAGGAGGTGTGGTACTGTATGAAAATATAAAACAATCTGATCTTTAACATCACGAGAATAATTGTCTATGACATTTGATAAAAACCAGGTACAGAGTAAAGCCACATCACACTATAGCTTTAGAAACTGTTTTAATAAAATGTAGCTACTGTATGTTTCAGACTTCCCAGGTAACTCAGTGCTAAAGAACAGCCTGTCAATGCAGGAACCTCAGGAGATGCGGGTTCCATCCCTGGGTCTGCAAGATCCCCTGGAAGAGGAAATGGCAATCCACTTCAGTGTTCTTGCCTAGATAATCCCATGGACAGAGGAGCCGGGTAGGCTATGGTCCATGGGGTCTCAAAAGCTGAAAATGATTCTGTGACTGAGCACACACTATATGTTTCAAAGAATAATTAAAAGAATACTATTGATTCTGGAAAGACAGGGAAAGCAGCAGCACAGAACCACACAAGCATAGAACCACACAAAAATAGATGACGTCCATGGATAACATGATCAGCAAAGCTGAGCAACAAGAAATTCCTGAGGACCCATAATGTGATCAGATTGTGACAAATCCCCAACTACAATATATCATCTACAGTGTTAGCAAACAAATAAATTTGGTTTAAAATCAACCAGAATTTTCTTTGCTTCCTCTCTGTCTTCCTGCCTTCTTCCCTTACTTCTTTTACTTTCTTTTTTAAAAAAAATTAACCACAGAACAATTTTCAGCTTACCAAAATTTTGTGAAGATTGTATTGAGAACTGCCATATGCCCCATACACAGTGTCCTCTACTGATGTCCTACATTATGGTACATTTGGTACAATTAATGAAACAATACTGAAGTATTATTATTAATTAAAGCTATAGTGTTTTTTTTTCAAGGTTTCTTTGTTTGCAACCAAATGTTCTTTTTCTATTTCAGGTTCCCATCCAGAATGCCACTTCACATTTATTTACCATGCCTGCTTAAACTCTTGGCCGCGAGACTTTTTCAGACTTTCATTGTTTTTGATGACCTAGACACTTGTGAGGAGTACTGGGTAAATAAGAAATTCCTCTACTGGAATTTATGTGTGTATGTGTGTGTTTTCATGATTAGATAGGGATATAGAGGTTTTGAAGGAAAATCACAGAGTTAAAATGCCATTGTATCCCATCATATGAGAAATATTGTTGTTGTTTTTAGCTATTTAGTCACTATGTCATGTCCAACTCTTTGTGTCCCCATGGACTGGAGCCTGCCAGGATCCTCCATCCATGGAAATTCCCAGGCAAGAATACTGGAGTGGGTTGCCATTGCCTTCTCTAGGGGATCTTCCTAACCTAGAAATTGAACCCGAGTCTCCTCTTTGAAAGGCATATTCTTTACCACTGAATCACCTGGGAAGCCCATGTGAGAGATACAAGTGTCAACGTTACATCACTGATAACATTAGTTATCTGACTGAAGTAGTGTTTGTCTGCTTTCTCCATGGTGGTTACTATTTCTCCTTTCTCACTATGCTCTTCGGAAGGAAATCACTATGCACAGCCCACAGATAAGGAGGGGGAGTTAGGCCCCATCTCCTAGAGGTGAGGGCACCTACACAATTTAATTGGAATTCTTATGCATGAAAAATTTTTCTATTCTCTCCCATGTATGTCTTCATTCAATAATTTATTTATATCAGTATAAGCTCATGGATATTTACTTAAAGTCATATTTCAATACTAGTTTCTTTACTTGGTTCAATTTGTTTCTTTTTTTGCCATTGAGAATTCTTTAAGTTGGTGACTTCCGTGACTCTTTCACGTACATAAACAATTTTTTCTGTTTTATTTTGAATTTTCTTAATGTGTGACACTACAACAGATTGCAGCCTCATCTTGTATATTTTCTGGTCCATTTGTAGAATCAGTCATTTCTCCAGAAACCAGAAGAAAATGGCAACCCCCTCCAACATTCTTGCCTGGAGAAACTCCTAGACAGAGGAGCCTGGTGGGCCACAGTCCTTGGGGTTGCAAAGAATCAGAAATGACTGAGCACATACACAAACACACAGTATTAGATATCAAGCCCTGGGCACTGGTTATGCTTGTTTCTATTGGAATGGCAATGTTTCTAGACCCTCTCAGCAGACCGAACAGAGAAATATATGTGATATTATATTGTTACTATCATGGAGGAGAAGCTAAACATTTTGTGTGTAAACTGTTCTGTGCCTTTTGCTATTATCCTCATTAATTTCTTCGTTACTATCAGACTCCCCTTCCTCACTCTTTCAGAGGGAATTATGGCAATACAAAAGGAAGGAGAAAATAAACATAAAAAAATATATATATAAACATAAAGTTATATATAATATACAAATATATATAACATAATATACATATATATGATATAATACACATAAACTGAAAGTGAAAGTTGCTCAGTAGTGTCCAGGTCTTTGTGGCCCCATGGACTATACAGTCCATGGAGTTCTCCAGGCCAGAATACTAGAGTGGTTAGCCGTTCCCTTCTCCTGGAGATCTTCCTAACCTTGGGATCGAACCTGGGTTTCTGCATTGCAGGAGGATTCTTTACCAGCTTAGCCACCAGGGAAGTCCATAATATACATATATACAAATATATATAATATGGGCTTCCCTTGTGGTTCAGATGGTAAAGAATCTGCCTGCAATGAAGGATACCAGGGTTCACTTCCTGGGTTGGGAAGATCCCATGGAACAGGAAATGGTTACCCACTCCAGTATTCTTGCCTGGAAAATTCCATGGACAGAGCAGCCTGGGGTTGTAGAGTCAGACAAGACCGAGCAAGAGGCTGCTGCTCAATAATATACAAACATATATCATATACAAATCATATATATACATATGTGTATATCTATATGTATATATACATATAATTCTAAGTTTTTAGGCAAAAAGACTCATTCTAGAAGAAACAAAGAAAGATTTGGCAACAGTTTACTGTTGAGAAAGTCATTTTGTTTTTGTGTGATACTCCTTCAATCCCGTATTAGATAAGATCCTTCAGATTGAAAGGAAAAAAGAGAAGACATTAAGAAGTAGAAGCATAAGTGTTGATGATCTTTAGATAATTCCAACACACGCTGAAATCCTGTATTTATCACAGGACACCTTCATAGAGGAGGGACAAGCTGACAGAATTCAAAGAAAAATGTGACTTTGTTGTTGAGGGCACTTCATACTGAGATGTTTTATAAAACATCCAACCCAGGAGACATCTCTGACCTTGCCAAATAGGAGATAGTGATATTGGCTGAGTTAGAATAAGGTTCTGGTACTATGAGGGATACAGTATCTGAATTCATTAATGGGGTTTGTGGAATAGTGATTTCACAGGTTACAACTACTAGACACAAATACTGCCAAATTTTGCAGAGAGAACATATAACAAAATAAGGCAGAAAATGAAAGGCTGAACCCCAAGACAGCAGTGTGGGCGAGAACTCAGTGAATTGTAGGGTTGAAGGAAACCACTGGTGTGGACACAGAATTGTGAATTTCAGTGAAATGAGCATAGCACCCAATATGCCCACTTGAGAGACATCTCTTCTGCCATTGCATCAAAGCTCAGGCTGAATTAATTAAACATCCTAGAATAGAGATCAATTTGAGCAAGTGTGAGATATAGAGAGAAAATACAAGATCCTCAAATGTGCCGTGTTTAATACTTTAAACTAATTGAATTTGACAGAGTCTACATGGAAGTGATTAAATTAAAGTTTCTATTATCATGTAGAAATGAGGGCTTGTGATACAAATTAAGTCCAGTTATCTGGAAATAATGTTACATGTTTGCAATCTGAATTTGAGGTTTGTGAAAGTCATGCATGGACCCTGTACTCTGCCTTTGATAATGAAACAGTTCTATGTTTGCTTTATGTCTTGCTGTATAAATTCATTTTTATAGTGAGCTGGCTTTCATTCTGTATGCTTTGCTAAATTCTGATGGGATGTTTTTATATTTAACCTTAGAAAAGTGTATCTCTCCAACCTGAGTGTTCTCTGGGTGTCTCTGTGATATTTCTCTGTCACACTGTAGTCAAGAGAAAGACTAAATCACATTACCTCTGACAGAAAAGCACTTCCTTATTGAGGTTATATCTGAAAATGGAGCTCTTATTGTGCAGCCAAGATTCCTCTCTAGAACAGGAAGAAATTGCTTTTTAACCATTTAGTACCCATTCCTGTGGCCACTGTAGAGGATGAAAAAAACTCTTCTACCTGGCTGGTCTTAGAGTTAAACTGACCTGAAACAGATTAACAGGAAAAAATTAATTTTAGTTACATACATACAGGGGCTCCAGAGAATATGAGACCCCATCACGAAATTAGTCAATTGAGGCTTATATGCCATCTGAGAGGAGACTTCAGGGGGAAAAAAGGCAATTAATAGGAAAATTTTAAAAAAGGACAAAAGTTTGGTTAACAAATGTTTGTTGGGTCATACAAAAACAGTGGACAGAGAGGGGAATTTTAGCAAACACACTCTGCTAGGCTCCTCCCTGTCTATACACCAAGTTCATATTATCAATATATAAATAGTTATTTAACATGATAGCCTCCTTCCTGGAGGAGGTCCTCTGTCTAAATTCTTTTAGGCAGTTAGGGGGAAGGTCAAAGGTTCTCACTGAGTCTATTAGGCCTTGATTGTTTTCAGTTTGAAATAACCTACATTCCTGATACATTTGGGGCTGACAAATTTTACTCCATTGTGCCATTAGCATTCTAAGCTACCAAATAATTGAGCAAACTTTCTATTTGTCTTGATAATATGATTTGTTTCCACACTGTAAGTTAAATTGAAAGCTATGTTTTAAGAGACAGAGACCATTCAGATAAGCAGCTGCATATTTTATATTTATATAGTTTTCGTTGTTGCCATCATAGTTGCTGAGTTGTGTCCAATGCTTTTGCGACCCAATGGACTGTAGCCCCACCAGGCTCCTCTGTCCATGGATCTTCCCAGGCAGAAATACTGGAGTGGGTTGCCTTTTGTTTTTCAGGGGATCTTTCTGATGCTGGGATAGAATCCATGTCTCCCGCATTGACAGGCAGATTCTTTACCGCTGAACCACCTGGGAAGCCCATATAATATATCCCCAGTTGCAAAAATAAGAAAAAAAAAGTGACAGGAGAAAGTAGGTTCTAAGCATTTTAAATTTATAACATATGAGCTCTAATGTGTGGAAGTTAAATAAATGTCTCCTCATGATTAAAAGTTGAGTTTGTAAATAGAAATCTAGAGAAATAAGTTAGACAAAGAATATCAATTTAAGAAACCTTCATCTTACATAGATTAAGCTTATTAAAATGCTAATGGGAAAACATAAAACCTAGAAAAATAATTTACAATGTTTTTATCAGCTTTCAATATTGCTCCAAATAAAGACTACGTTAAATCTATCAAGTGGAGTGAAACTTGCTGTATTATTTAAATATTTTTTTGTTAAATAATAATGAATAATATATAAGCAGACCAGTGTGTGATCTTAATTCATATTTGAAAATAATGAGTTTTGACTGGCTTTATTATTACAAATTTAGACCAACACATCCTCAGCTATTTCTTTGATATTAATAGGAACATATCTTCTGCTTTCATCATAATATACTAGAGCCTTCTATTCATGCCACCAGCCTGTGGTCTCTTATGTCATTAAAAATAATGTCTTAGGACAACCTCACAAAATGCCTATGAGAAAGGAGACCCTGATCTTTGTTTGCCAGTGTGTTATAAAATGTGGTATGATCATTCAATTTATAATGAGAAAAATATTTGTAGTCTTTATGTGTGTCCCTTTTTCTGGCACAGAACTCCTGAAACCCTTGAAATTTCCTAAGTGACAGATCAATAAAAGTCTCTCTTATGCTAACAATGTTATGTTAATGAGGTGACCTTTGGACCTTGCCTAAGGATGGTGTCTGTTGCCTGAAGATCCAATTACTGATTGGAGGGTTGGAACTTTTCCCACCCTCTGTTGACCACTGGAGAAAAGAGGGGCTGGAGGGTTGGGTCAATTGAGGTCAAATATTTAATCCATCATGTCTATATAACAAGGTTTCCATAAAACCCTAGAAGGATGAGGTTTAGAGAGCTTCCAGTTTGGTGAACTTATGGAGATTTGGGGACAGCAGCATGCCTGGAGGGACGTGGAAGCTCCCTGTCCCTTCTCCATATCTTACTCTTTGCATCTCATAGGATATATCAGTGATATCCTTTTACAATAAACCAAGAGTTTAATGAGTAAATAGTTTCCCTGAATTTTGTGAGCCTCTCTAGCAAATTAAATGAACCCAAGGAAAGGGCTATGGGAATCTCTGATTTATAGTCAGTTGGTCAGAAGTTCAGGTAACAACTTGGGTTTGCAACTGACATTTGAAGTCTGCAAGGTAGGGGGAGCCGTCTTGTGGGACTGAGCCCTCAACCCCTCAACCTGTGGAATCTGATGCTGTCTTCAGGTAGATGGTGTCAGAACTGAATTAAATTGTAGGATATCCCCATTATACAGAGTGAAGTAAGCCAGAAAGATAAAGAGCATTACAGCATACTAACACATATATATGGAATTTAGAAAGATGGTAACGATAACCCTATATGCAAAACAGAAAAAGAGACACAGAAGTACAGAACAGACTTTTGAACTCTGTGGGAGAAGGTGAGGGTGGGATGTTTCGAAAGAACAGCATGTATATTATCTATAGTGAAACAGATCACCCGCCCAGGTGGGATGCATGAGACAAGTGCTCGGGCCTGGTGCACTGGGAAGACCCAGAGGGATCGGGTGGAGAGGGAGGTGGGAGGCGGGATCGGGATGGGGAATACGTGTAAATCTATGGCTGATTCATATCAATGTATGACAAAACCCACTGAAATGTTGTGAAGTAATTAGCCTCCAACTAATAATAATAAAAAAAAAAAATTGTAGGATATCCAACTACTGCTTGTTTTGTGCTGTGAGGGAAACACCTACACCTACCTCTGCATCTACAAGGTGGAACTGGGTACAGTTGAGTTCAGTTTAGTCACTCAATCACATCCAACTCTCTGCGAACCAACGGACTGCAGCACACCAGGCTTCCCTGTCCATCACCAACTCCTGGACCTTACTCAAACTCATGTCCATTGAGTCAGTGATGCCATCCAACCATCTCATCCTCTGTCAGCCTCATCTCCTCCTGCCTTCCATCTTTCCCAGCATCAGGGTGTTTTCTAGTGAGTCAGTTATTTGCATCAGGTGGCCAAACTATCAGAGTTTCAGCTTCAGCACCAGTCCTTTCAAAGAATATTCAGGACTGATTTCTTTTAGGATAGACTGGTTGGTCTCCTTGCAGTCCAAGGGTCTTCTCCAACACCACAGTTCAAAAGCATCAATTCTTCAGCGCTCAGCTTCTTTATAGTCCAATCCTCACATCCATACATGACTACTGGAAAAACCATAGCTTTGACCAAATGGACCTTTGTTGGCAAAGTGATGTCTCTGCTTTTTAATATGCTGTTTAGGTAGATCATAGCTTTCCTTCCAAGGAGCAAGCATCTTTTAATTGAGTACAGAAACAGCAAACTGTGGGATATTTCTTTCCAAAGAACCAAAATGAAGATTAGGCTAGATGATAAAGAACAAAGTGATAGGGAACAAAGTTCAATAAAAAGTAATTTTAAATCACCACAGAACTTACAAAATTTTGCAGCTTCTATTTAAGATATTTCGCTTTTAAATCTCACTTGCATTTAAAAGAGCAGAGGCAGCTTAACACCATTTGTTACCAGTGAAGGGGACAGAATATGCTACTCCAAATTATGATCTTTATGGTACCAATAATACAGTTCTACTACAGTTTAATATCAGAACATTTTCCAAAACTGTAGTAATGAATCTGAAACACCACCAAGGTCCATCATCAAATGCTCAGTTCAATTAGGCCTGAACAAAGTTCAGTCCAGCTTTTCTTAGGTTTCATTATAAAGAAGCTCTGTTCAGAGTCTTTTAGCTTAGTCCAGTTTCTCAAAAATTGCTAAAAAGTTTTTGGTACTAAGCTTGACATGTGGCTAGATTTGTGTATTGGGCAGATACCTGATATATACTTTCAGACAGACCAAAAAAGCAGAAGTTAATATGCAAAAAATAGACCAATAATTATTACTGAAATATAGACTACATTGCCTTAAAATACCCAAAACCCTACAAATGTATTCTCATTTTTTCTTTTCAGAATTTATCATGGCTCATTTAGCCAAAAACAAAACTACACCAATAAATAATAGCAATAATCTGTAAAATTCCCCCAAATAGCAGAATATATTTTTAGTATGATGACTACCCAGAGAATTTGGCAGCTTGATCTTAGAATGCATTGGAAACTGAAGTCTCTGCGAAACGACTCAATAATTTATTAACTTGGTCTGCAGATATGGTAAATGATAGCCCAGCTGACATTCCCTGAGGGCATTTTTAAGAGAAATATAGTGGGATAGAAGGAATCACTACTTTTCCTATAATTTTACTATAACATTCTCTTAATTTCTTCAGCAAACACAGCTTATTTGGTTACTGTGGATTTAAATTTTCTTTTTGCTTTTTTCTGGCTCTCATAGATAACTCTTCTGAAAGATGTACTAAGTCACTCTTTCTCATGTTAGCATGCACTGGTCTTTAGAAAAAGTATGGTGAAAAAGCAAAGCAGAGACTATATTTTTTAATTAAAATTTTGCCCAGTGACTTAATATTGACTCATAATGTCAACCTGCCACTTTTTAAAAGCTGCCTTTTCCACTGTGCACAAAATTGGGTTTTGTCACACTTTCTTTTTTGATTCTGGAGAAGACTTTAATTTAACAGTATGTTGCTGAAAGTCAGGCCTGAATTAGCTTCATTCTCCTGGACTGGCAATTAAAAATAAAATATACATCATCCTAATTTCCATTTGACTTTGGATATTAAGGCAGGAAATCTATTTTTTTAAGTATAAGATTCTTTCAGAGATCAAGTTTCTCCCTGTGCCTTTCCACTAAATGTAATTTCCATTTTTATTGCTCTGATAAAAAATGCGCTTTTGTCTTCCCTCCTCAGAACTTAAGCAGGCAATTATATCTACCACAACTACCCCAAATACAATCACAAGAAATTAGATCTTTTGTTTTGTTCTTTTTTGCCTGTTGAGCTTACATTTTTTCCAGTTGGTTTTCATTTTTGACAGCAAACGTCCTTAAAAACCAAATAACTCTGTTGGGCCTTACTCTTATTGATATTCAGCTAAAGATGAAAGTTAGATTTCCATAGCTTAACACTGGAGATCTTATAATCAGTTTAAAAATCTAACTAAATTGCAATGTCATCTTATCTGTTATTTTAATATCACTTTTAAAACTATAAAAAATATCTAGTCTGACCTCATTCCTTAATACTTGATGAAAATTTACAACAGTCCACAGAACTAACGTTATTCTTTTATTTCACCTACTCTTCAATCATGGCATTTCCAGAATAAACTTACTATTTTACCTTCCATCAATTTCCACACTGTGTTCATTTCTTTTAAATGGCATTACTCACCAAATCACTCCAAGATTTTCCTGTATTTCTTATTTAACTAATGGTTCATTCTCAGTCCCAATCAGTTGCAACCTCTGGTTAAATTTTTCTTTTTAAGTGAATTTTACAGTGGATTTCAACATTTCTTATTTAGACTAACAGTGTAATTTGTGCACATCTCTCTCCGTTACTCCTTTCTTCAACTAAACATTACATTGGTGGAAGAATTGTCTCTTTCTCTCCTTCATGCTACATATAATTACAATGATCCAAATCTGATTTATAGCCACTAATACAGCCCTCTCTTTTAGAGGCTTTCTTGGACAAAAATCAGTGACACACCTTTCACTTGCTTGGTTTAATTTTTTATTTTTTAAGAAGTCATTGCATTATATTCATACCTGATGGCTCAGAAGGTTAAGAATCTGCCTGCAATGCAGGACACTTGGGTTCCATCTCTGGGTGGGGAAGATTCCCCTGAAGAAGAGAATGGCTACCCACCCCAATATTCTTGCCTGGAGAATTCCATGTACAGAGGAGTCTGACAGGCTACAGTCCATGGGGTCGTTCATGACTGAGCAACTAACACTTTCATAAATCCAGGAGGCCTATATTGCCAAAATGTTTACAACAGAATTTCCTTTATTTTATTCTCAAATTAATATTAAGAATCCTCTATTATTGTCATCTGAGTCTCAGCTCCTTCCTTGACTTTTTTCAAAAGCTTGAAATGCAGACTTGTCCTGTCGATTCACAATTTCTTAGGCAAGATGAATCAAAATAAGTTAGGAATTCCCTTGAGCTTATATAATGGCTTTGGCTCTTATTTTAAAATGTTTGGTAAGAAAGACTTTCATTTACAACTTTTTCTTCTTGATTGGACCCTGAGGGAAAGATGATCTCTAATAATAGAGAATTATAATTTGCTACATTGGAATATATGGCTTTCAAATGTCAAGTTGTTCTTTTAAAATCTCATATTTTAATTTTGTGTTTTACTTTAGCAGTTATGTAAAATTTCTGAGGAATAAAATGGTCCAAACTATGTGGTACATTAGTCTCTTACTGTTTATATATCAAATATATCACTAGGAAGGCAGGGCAATTACACAGCAAATGAGCAGTAATTTAGATTTTTCTAGAGTTTTTAGGAACACAGTTCTCATGGCCAGAATTTTGCCTCTTGTGATTTTCAGTCCTTGGTACTATGTTCATGAATTTGTTCATGAAGATGCCCCCTGGCAAAAGGGATATTGCAGATGTAATTGAAGTTTCTAAACCATTCACTTAAGTAGAAAAAGTATCCTGGATTATCTAGGTACACCTAATGTGTTTTATTTGATAGAAAATTGTACTTAGAGACTGAGACTGTCTTTGTCCAATATTTTATTTAACATGCTTCACTGTGGGAATTATAATAACTTCACAAGCCTATAGCATTATAGGGTAATGTTTCTTAATAAGCCAATAAAGAAATCACATATTCCAAACCAATGATAGATTAATTACACTATTGTTCCAGGTAGAGGGAGATAAAAAGAATAAAGTTCAAATTTATTTGAGGTGTACCTTTCTACAAGTAGGTTCTCAGAAGAGACCGTTTAACCAATCATGAGCTGACTTCCAGCCGCCAGAGAGAAGAAAAGCTCCTTGTTGCTACAGCAGGTTGCTAGGGAACCAAGACACTGGTATTGGAGGGCAAGATTATCTCTTTCCAGGGGGCTGCAAGTCTTTCACCACTGCTGCTAAGAGTCACCTTGTCAACTGCTGAAGCTAAGGTCCCAAGTTCTTTGGAGAGCTGTTTCGATCAGCGAAGGGTAGCCTTGCTGAGTCCAGACACTGATAATCCTCGCAGACTCTGTATAAGTGTCACTCGGCCATAGTTGCTTCTTCGTCATTTCTTATTGTTAAACCCCCAACAGTGGCCCCTTAGCAGCTTATCAGCAACCGGATGACATCCTGACACAATTTCACTTTTATGTCAAAACAACAACTTCATTCTTAGATCAAAGCAACTTCATTCTTAGATCAAAACAACTTCACTCCTAAAAACAACTTAATTTTTTGTCACTGACAAGTGTGTTTGAAATCTTATCAAACCACTACACAACACAGTGTAATCACTTGAGGTATTGAAAACAGCTTTTTCTGGCAGGTGACAAAAGAGGAAGTCAAAGAGATTCCAAGTTGAAGAGGCACTTAAACTGACATTGCCTTAGGGAAGCCCCAGGGAAAGCCTGAGAAGGAATGAGGTCAGTGTCTGGTAGCAAAGACTGGCCCCCTGACTGAAAAGCAGGAAGAAATAATTCTATACCCACGAGGATCTAAACTTGGCCAATAATCTGCATGAATTTGGGAGCAGACATTTCCCCAGGCTTTCCACAGGGAACAAAAACCTTCTGACACTTTGATTTCAGCTTTGTGAGACCCTAAGCAAAGAACCAGTTGAGGTCACCCAGACATTTGATCTACAGAAGCCTCTGTGAAATGACAAATTAGTTTTGTTTTAAAACAAAGTGCTAAGTATATGGCAACTTGTCAAGGCAGCAATAGAAAACTAATACAGCATCTTCTCTCATTCCTTACATTGTTCTTCATCAACCTATCCTCCTGCCAAAATATTATTCATTTTCCTATGGTCCAATTCAACTGTCAAATACTTGATCTTTCCATTCT
Organism: Cervus canadensis; assembly: GCF_019320065.1. NCBI lineage: Eukaryota > Metazoa > Chordata > Mammalia > Artiodactyla > Cervidae > Cervus > Cervus canadensis. Next base: position 43,906,000 of record NC_057401.1, read on the forward strand.
GAGGAATCATTATTCCTATATAACCTTTAACTGAAATTTTAGCAAGATGATTGAAAAATGCTTATTCGGTTTGGCTAGGATCCCAGGAGATAAAGACTCAAGAAGCATTACAGAATGTAGGGGGGAGATAATAAAGTTAAAAAATGTAAGGTTACAGTTGGTTATATCATGTTTATCAAGAATTGTATTTGGAGTTGGCAAAAAGTAAGGGTGGTTACTAAAAGGCTAAAATTGGTTATTTAAAGAAGTAAGGGTGAAATTAAGAGACACTTGCTCCTTGAAAGAAAAGCTATGACAAACCTAATCAGTGTATTAAAAAGCACAGACATCATTTTGCCAATAAAGGTCCATATGGTCAAAGCTATGGTAGTCATGCATGGATGTGAGAGTTGGACTAGAAAGAATGATGGGAGCTAAAGAACTGAGACGTTACTTTGCCAACAAATGTCCATCTAGTCAAGGCTATGGTTTTTCCAGTAGTCACGTGTGGATGTGAGGGTTGGACTATAAAGAGAGCTGAGTGCCGTAGAATTGATGCTTTTGAACTGTGGTGTTAGAGAAGACTTTTGAGAGTCCCTTGGACTGCAAGGAGATCCAAGCAGTCCATCCTAAAGGAGATCAGTCCTGGGTGTTCATTGGAAGGACTGATGTTGAAGCTGAAACTCCAATACTTTGGCCACCTGATGCGAAAAACTGACTCATTTGAAAAGACCCTGAAGTTAGGAAAGATTGAGGGCAGGAGGAGAAGGGGCGACAGAGGGTGAGATGGCTGGATGGCGTTACTGACTCAGTGAGCATGAGTTTGAGTAAACTCTGGGAGCTGGTGACGGACAGGGGGGCCTGGGGCTGCAGTCCAGGGGGCTGCAAAGAGTCAGACACGACTGACATATTGAACTGAACAAACTAGGCAATCCTAAAGGCGATCAACTCTCAATATTTATTGGAAGGACTGATGCTGAAGCTGAAGCTCCAATACTTTGAACACCTGATGCAAAGAGCCAACTCATTGGAAAAAAACCCTGATGCTGGGAAAGATTGAAGGCAGGAGGAGAAGCAACAACAGAGAATGAGATGGTTAGATGGCATCCTTGATTCAATAGACATGAGTTTAAGCAAACTCCCAGAGGTAGAGAAGGACAGGGACGCCTGGTGTGCTACAGTCCATGGGGTTGCAGAGTCAGACACAACTGAGAGACTGACCAGCAAGAAGGATGGTTATTAAATAGGGTTGGGAAGGGTTTGAAATGATTGCATAGATACAAGGGGAGACTTTGAGACTGTAAGTTTCCACTGCAGGTGTTGTACTGAATACCTCTGGTGATGTCCTTAGGTCTGGTACAATCAATGAAAATTCAAGGTTTCAGTGTTGCAGAAACATATTTGAGACAAGATTATCAATGGCCCACCTGACTCCTTTTTTATTTTTATTTTTTAGTTTTTTGCCTTAACTGTGATTCTGCATGTTCTCAGTTGCTCTCAATTCTTTTGTGACCTCGTGGACTAAAACCTGCTAGGCTCTTCGGTTCATGGAATTTTCCAGGCAAGAATATTGCAGTGGGTTGTCATTTTCTCTTCCAGGGAATCTTCCTGACCCAGGGATCAAACCCGCCTCTCCTGTGTCTCCTGCATTGGCAGGTGAATTCGTTACCACTGTGCTTTCTGGGAAGCCCAAACTGTGATTACTCCATTACAATTTCAGTTTGTCAGCATTACACACCTGTGTATTCATATAACAATTATGTGCCTACTTGTTTTTATCAGTAACTTCTATGTTGAGAGATGGCTCTGTGATCACCTATCCATTTCATACATCTGTACCCTTTGATACCTAGCACTGTATCTGATACATCATAAACTGTCTAAATATATAAAATGTTTAATTGATGTAAGCTCTTATATTTATCCGTTCACTTTTCTTCCAGATTTCCTAGATGTCTTCTTCTATTTCATTCACTAATATTTATTGGAGACATATTTTATACCAGAATATCTGTTCAGTAGAGGAAGCCCATGAACAGCCCAAGCATCTCCTCTTCCCTGGTAGAATTCTCACAAGTTCCTTTTGAGGAGATCCAATTACCAAATAAATGAAAATGATAATCTCAGATAGTGTTGCTCAGTTAGATGGTCAAATGATATGAGTGACCATTAGAGAGGAGACTGTGATTGAGAGTTGGATAGGCTTTTCCAAGGACATGACCTTGAAGCTGAGCCCAGAAGTTTCAAGGAGTCAATATATGGAGAATTGAGCAGAGAGTGTCCAGGCTCAGGGAATAATTGTGAAATGATGTTAAGAATAGACTTGAAATGCTTGAAGTAGAGAAACACTTGCATAGTAGCAAGCATGCCTGTGACAGAAAGGAAATACTTCAATACTTCTTAGTAGACTTTAAAGAGAATAAAAGGGGGTGGGGAGAGAGTGGAAAGAAATAAGTGAAGGAGATTAAGACATACAAACTTCCAGTTGCAGAATAAATGAGTTACTGGTATGAAATGTATAGTATGGGGAATATAGTCAGTAATTATATAATATCTTTGAATGGTGACAGACAGTAGCTAAATTTATCATGGTGATCATTTTGAAATGCATAGAAATATTGAATCATTATGTTATGTACCAGGTACTAACATAGTGTTATAGGTCAATTATGCTTCAAAAATAAACAACCTTATAGAAAAAAGATAAGATTTTTGGTACCAGAAGAGGTAGAGGGAGGGTGTGAGAGGGAATTGAATGAAGGCAGCCAAAAGGTACAAATTTCCAGTTATAAGATAATTAAGTACTAGAGATATAATGAACAACATGACAAATATAATTAACACTATTGTGTGTTATACATAAAAGTTAAGAGTAAATCCTAAGAGTTCTCATCAGAAGGAGAAAAATAGGTTTTTTTTTCTTCTATTTTTTAGGTTTTGTATCTATATGGGACGATGGATGTTCACTAAACTTGTGATAAGTCAAATCATTTTATCTTAGACAATTCTGTATGTTAATTATGTCTCAATAAAGTTGGAAGGAAAGTGTCTCTGGTTAATCTCTGAGACAACAAAGGCTAACAGAGATTGTGACCTTGATTACTTGAACTAATTAATTGGACTATAAAATATAAAAGAGCTAAAATAGTGTATTATATCTATTTGAATATATCATGCCCCCATCAGATAGCTTTGTGATATGACCATAGAACTTGTGTGGTTTTATTTTTTACATATAAAGGGTCTGTTGCATTTTTTTTAGTTACCAAAAAAAAAAAAAAAAAAATCAGGCAATCCTCATGAATATATTATCTCTAAATTTGTCCTATAATTTTTTTTCTTAAAACATATGTCTCTATAATTGTAAAATATATATTTAAATGTAGTCTAAAGGAAATAAACACTGACTGTTCACTGAAAGGACTGATGTTGAAGCTGAAACTCCCACACTTTGGCCGCCTGATGTGAAGAGCTGACTCATCGGAAAAGAGCCTGATGCTGGGAAAGACTGAAGGCAGGAGGAGAAGGGGAAGACAGTGGATTGAGATGGTTGGATTGTATCATTGACTCAAAGGACATGGCTTTGAGCAAACTCGGGAAGATAGTGAAGGATAGAGAAGCCTGATATGCTGCAGTCCATGGGCTTGCAAAGAGTCAGGCGTGACTGAGCAACTGAACAATAACAACAACAAAATGATCATACAGTTAAACTGAAATAGTCTCGAATGTGACACTAAGTAATTTGTACTGACCATGGGCTTCAATTGCCTCATCTACAAATCACGAGATTTGAAGAAAGCACTCTCTAATCTTCTTTTAGCTCTACAAAAACAGTAAGACCTGTCTTGGCTGTATGCATAATCTACTGCATTCTTCCAGGAATGTTCTATAAAAAGGGCTACACTGGAGTGTTTAAAAGGTAATTGAGAATCACATATTTCAACTGCTCATCCACAGTGAGAATTTTAACCTTTTTGAGCTGAGTATTCAAAATTATATCTCTATAAATACATGACAAAATAGATGATTTGAGAGACTAGCCCATGTTTGATGATTCAAAAATTACAATAGTTCCACTGAAAAAATTATTGTATTAACTGCAAGTTCTGAAGGAGTAAATCATGAGAAATTGAGGTAGTAATTGCACTTTAGGGTGTCCACATATTTTCTCCCTTATCTATGTTTGTCTTCCTGATAATTTATTCATATATTTTTCTTTAAAATATCATTTTTTTTAAAATAAAACTTAAGTCTTGGCTTAGGTGGCAGGAACCTCCAGGGAACAGGAATACAATGTTTCAAAAACCTAAGGAGATGAATTTCGTACCCTGACTTGTGGCTGTCACATTTTTCTTTCAGAGCTAGACCATGTAATTTTTAATAAAATGAGTATTTTTGGATTCTTACTCTCCATCATCTCTCGGTCCTCTCTGATTTGAAATCCTTGGACTAGTTTAAAGGGTGAAAACACCCACAATCCAATCCTTAGTGCCTTACATTTGCTTCATTCTGCAACTGTGAAAATCTTTGTCTAAGTTTCAAATTTCATCTCTTCATTTTCCAGTGGGTTGATGTAGAACAGTCTGTGAACCTCATGCTGAATTCCAAGGCCTCACTTGGCATATTGGCTAACTGGAGACATATGGCATTTCACCCCTCTCCTGGGCTCACAGCTTCTAGCTTGTTCCTCACACACTTTTTGCTTAAAGCCTTAAAAATTGCTCCAAATATGTGTATGATATGTATTTAGAATTACTAGAGTTCAACAGCAGTCCATTCATTTGTATATCTGTTCCTTTTCTTTCTGTTCTTTCTTCCTTTTTTGCCTTCCTTCTGTTCTCTTTCTCCCTACTCCCCACCCTCTTTTGTTTCTTTCCTCCTGTCCTTCCTCCCTTCCTTTCTTCCTCCCTTTCTTTCTTTCTATCTCTTTCTGCCTTTCTTTGTTTTCCACATTTTAGCTAACAAAACACAGAGGCTTTATTTTTCATTTTCGTAGAAAACATCTGCTATTTACTTTCTTGTTTCTTCACATCAAAACTTCTTACCATCCTTTTAGTCTTAGTGTGAGAAAATTTTGTGCAATATCTTATTTTTCAATATTGCCTTTTAAAGCATTCATAAGTGGACAGATCTATTAATGCATAACTATGAAACCCAAACGTTCAGCTTCCAGGAAATGTACCATATGTGAAACTTGGCAGTCAAGAATAGGAAGAGCAGAGTAACCACGGTTAATATGTGGCCACAAATTTTTATTTATTTATTTATTTATTTTTACAAATGTTTAAAATATAAAATCTTAGGTGTTTTCGTCAATGTTAAAACCAAACCTGAAGATTGGCTTTTCCTTTACGGCTAACTATATTTTCTGATATAAATTAAATCACACTAGTTATGCAGTTAACAATTTACTTTAGTTGTCTAAGTAATAGTGCTGTGTTTACGAGATAGGTCTTTAGAGCCAGACTCTGGTATTGAAATCCCTCAGGCCCTAAGAGTATATTGTTGTTCAATTGCTTAGTCATGTCCGACTGTTTGCAACCACATGGACTGCAGCATGCCACACTTCCCTGTCTTTCACCAACACCAGGAGCTTGCTCAGACTCATGTCCATCGAGTCGGTGATGCCATCCAACTAATGTATCCTCTGTCATTCCCTTATCCTCCTGCCTTCAATCTTTCCCAGCATCAGGGTCTTTTCTAATGAGTAAGTTATTTGCATGAGGTGACAAAGTATAGGAGTTTCAGTTTTAGCATCAGTTCTTCTAATGAATATTTAGGGCTGATTTCTTTAGGACTGACTGATTTGATCTGCTTCCAGTCCAAGGGACTCTCAAGAGTCTTCTACAACACTGCAGTTCAAAAGCATCAGTTCTTTGCTGCTCAGCTTTCCTTACAGTCCAGCTCTCACATCAATACATGACTACTGGAAAAACCATAGCTTTGACCGTATGGGCCTTTGTCAGCAAAGTAATGCCTCTGCTTTTTAATACGCTGTCTAGGTTTGTCATAGCTTTTCTTCCAAGGCACAAGCATCTTTTAATTTCATGGCTGTAGTCACCATCTGCAGTGATTTTAGACCCTAAGAGAATAAAGTCTGTCACTGTTTCCATTGTTTCCCTGTCTATTTGCCATGAAGTGATGGGGCTAGATGTTATGATCTTAGTTTTTTGAATGTTGAATTTTAAGGCAGCTTTTTCACTCTCCTTTCACCCACATCAAGAGCTCCTCTTCAGTTTCAGTATATATTATTGTTCAATTTAGTAAGTATTCCACCATCTTAAAGTCTGTTTCTGATAATTAATTATAAAAATAGCTATTATTATATAATTAAAAGTACACAAATACAGTGAATAGGAGATAAGCAGAATATATATGTATATATAAATATAAATAAATAAATATATATATATATATATATATTTTTTTTTTTTCCTCATCAATACCAAGCAGATGAGATCACCAGCAGTTAATTAGCCACATGTATTCACAGCCTGGGGAAGAAGGACCCTGCTTCTTACAGGGCTACTCAAAGGTTGCATTTGGGAATAGAGTGAACAAGCAGGAGGTGTGAAGGGCAAGCTTTATGGTAACAAGAGTGTAAATCGGGCCCTGATCCCTGCAGAAGGATGTGATGACTTGTCTGAGTAATTTTGTGGGTTGGCTGGAGAATAAAACCTGCTAGGTTAAAAACCAAGTGAAAAACAGTTTGTCCCTCTGATAGGGGAAACAGCTGGGTGGGAGCATATGTTAAGAATTCTCATGTGCTGGGCGCTGCTGGGGATTAACATATGTGGCGGAGGGGGAACAGAGAGAGATTAGGCAACAAGAGAAGTCACACTGTACAGTGAGCCCAAAAAGCCTTGTCTAGCTCACCCAGATCTCTGCAGTACACATGGTCCCTCAGAGTTTTCCCATGGTGACCCAACACCGCAAAGGTTGTGCCCTTGACAAAGTCAGTTATTTGCAGCTGACACAAGTGCCAAAGGAGTGAATGGCAGTCTGCTTGACCATAGTTAAAACACGGAAAGTGTTTCTTTCTTGCAGAGTGAACTGGATGGTACAACTCTGCAAGGAAATCAAACAAGTCAATCCTAAAGGAAATCAGCCTTCATTGCTCATTGCACTAGTCCTTCAGCAAGGACTGATGCTGAAGCTGAAACTCCAATATTTTGGCCACCTGATGCGAAGAGCTGACTCACTGGAAAAGATCCTGATACTGGGGAAGACTGAAGGCAAAAGGAGAAGAAGGCGGCAAAGGATGAGATGGTTAGATGACATTGTCAACTCAATGGACATGAATTAGAGCACACTCCAGGAGATAGTGGAGGACAGGGAAGCCAGGCATGCTGCAGTTCATGCGCTCACAAGGAGTCATACACAACTTAGCAAATGAACAACAACAAGATTCATTTCCCATATTTGGGACCAGCTCCTTCAAGATTCCACTAGGCCTCTCTTCCTTAAGAAAACTTAAGAAATGAGAGTTAGTAGCATGACTGAAGATCCTAGCTTCTGTAGGTATTCCTAGGGTCTTATACTGACATTCATCATCATTCACCTCAGAGGCCCTTCACCTTCACCGTCTACTTCTGATTGATCACTTACCTATGAATGTGACATAAGCTTTAATTGTCATTGCTTTCTTTACATAAAATTAAAATGTATGTAGATGAGAAAGAACATGTTAAGATAATTGACCTTCAAATATTTATACATATTTTTGCTAGAATTCAAAACTTTATTCAAACATTTAAGAAAAGTGGGGAAATTAAGAAAATTATCTTTAAAGCAAGGAAGGAAGGATAGAAGGAAAGCAGGAAAGGGAAAAAAAACCCACCAAATATGATATGCTTTCAAAGAATGAGTGCACTGATGCTTAAGATATTTTAGGGTTGCTGAATTTCTTTCCTACCACTAAAAACTGTCTGAACAGTATAATGTAGGCATTATGTCACATGCACATCAAAATGTTTGGTATATTTTATATATCCAGCTTTTTTTTTTTTAATAGACTAAACATGAAAATAGAACTACAAAGCAACACTTGAGCCTTTTGATCTGGGCATTAAATTCTCAGGAAAAGTGATTTAGCTTTCTTAATAGAAGCCTGCTCATTACATAAGGCCAAGCTGAGACGTGTTGGTGTATTTTTTCATCCTTAGTGCTATATTACAACATTCCACTGACAGTAAAGTATCTCCTGCTGTGACAAGTATTGATCTTATTTTTCCTTTGAGACTCCTAACAAGCCAAACTGTAGCTTCCTAAAATATTCAGCTGGAGTGGTAGTTTGTCAGAACTATAAGTTAACAAGAAATTTACTTTAATTCTCCATTGGAAAAATAAAGCACAATTCATATTCTCCATGTATTAGCTGACTGCATAATTGCTTTATCAGCTAAATGACTGAATGATTCAAAAATTGAAGCCAAGAGTCTTTTTTATTTTCCTTAAGTATACATGTGCTTTTGTCCACTGAAAAGAGTAAGCAAAGTTTTCATATACGATAGTATAAAACTGAGGGATACATGTAAAACTGAGAAAATTAGAGCTGTAAATCTAACATGAATTGATGTTTTAAAGTTATGTCTATATACAAATGTATAATAATTAAACAATTTGTATGGAAATATAAAAAACCTTGAATAGCCAAAGCAATCTTGAGAAAGAAGAATGGAACTGGAGGAATCAACCTGCCTGACTTCAGACTCTACTACAAAGCCACAGTCATCAAGACAGTATGGTACTGGCACAAAGACAGAAATATAGATCAGTGGAAAAGAATAGAAAGTCCAGAGATAAATCCACGTACCTACGGACACCGTATCTTTGACAAAGGAGGCAAGAATATACAATGGAAAAAAAGACAACCTCTTTAACAAGTGGTGCTGGGAAAACTGGTCAACCACTTGTAAAAGAATGAAACTAGAACACTTTCCAACACCATACGCAAAAATAAACTCAAAATGAATTAAAGATCTAAATGTAAGACCGGAAACTATAAAACTCCTAGAGGAGAACATAGGCAAAACACTCTCTGACATAAATCACAGCAGGATCCTCTATGACCCACCTCCCAGAATATTGGAAATAAAAGCAAAAATAAATGGGACCCAATTAAACTTAAAAGCTTTTGCACAACAAAGGAAACTATAAGCAAGATGAAAAGACAGCCTTCAGAATGGGAGAAAATAATAGCAAATGAAGAAACAAAGGATTAATCTCAAAAATATACAAGCAACTCCTGCAGCTCAATTTCAGAAAAATAAATGACCCAATCAAAAAATGGGCCAAAGATCTAAACAGACATTTCTCCAAAGAAGACATACAGATGGCTAACAAACACATGAAAAGATGCTCAACATCACTCATTATCAGAGAAACGCAAATCAAAGCCACAATGAGGTACCATCTCACGCTGGTCAGAATAGCTGTTATCCAAAAATCTACAAGCAATAAATGCTGGAGAGGGTGTGGAGAAAAGGGAACCCTCTTACACTGTTGGTGGGAATGCAAACTAGTACAGTCACTATGGAGAACAGTGGAGATTCCTTAAAAATCTGGAAATAGAACTGCCATATGACCCAGCAATCCCACTCCTGGCCATATACACCGAGGAAACCAGATCTGAAAGAGACACATGCACCCCAGTGTTCCTCGCAGCACTGTTTATAATAGCCAGGACATGGAAGCAAGCTAGATACCCATCAGCAGATGAATGAATAAGGAAGCTGTGGTACATATACACAATGGAATATTACTCAGCCATTAAAAAGAATTCATTTGAATCAGTTCTAATGAGATGGATGAAACTGGAGCCCATTATACAGAGTGAAGTAAGCCAGAAAGATAAAGACCAATACAGTATACTAATGCATATATATGGAATTTAAAAAGATGGTAATGATAACCCAATATGCAAAACAGAAAAAGAGACACAGAAGTACAGAACAGACTTTTAGACTCTGTGGGAGAAGGCGAGGGTGGGATGTTCTGAGAGAATAGCACTGAAACAAGTGTACTATCAAGGGTAAAACAGACCACCAGCCCAGGTTGGATGCCTGAGACAAGTGCTCAGGGCTGGTGAACTGGGAAGACCCAGAGGAATGGGATGGAGAGGGATGCGGGAGGAGGAATCGGAATGGGGAACACATATAAATCCATGGCTGATTCATGTCAGTGTATGGCAAAAACCAGTACAATATTGTAAAGTAATTAGCCTCCAACCAATAAAAATAAATGGAAAAAAATGGTCTGCCTAAATAATAAAAAAGCAAGAACATATATTTAATATGTCTTTCTTCCTCATACCATGGTTTTATAAAAATTGTAAATGAACATGGTGATTGAAACCAGAAATCTAGAGGATGTTGTTGATGAGATTTAATTAGTATGTTAGTAGAAATTTATAGATAATAGTTTTCAAAAATAAACTTACTAATGATATTTGGTCTAAAGGAATTTTTTGTTATAAAAATAAGAGTATACATGTCTATAATACCAGAAATCACTACATTACCTAACAAGCTAATAAACACATGATATGTTTAAATAAAATTGCATATTTTGCGATGGAAATTCATTCTTCAAAGACATAGAAATGAAGTAATAGCAAATGGATTATTTAATCCTTTCACTCAGACTTTAGCCATCAGCATTCTAAATCATACTATGTAGGGAGAAAATAATCTACTTAAAAAAAAAAGACTCCATGTTGATAAATTATCACAATTAACATCTGAAATATATAGTGTGTCATTCAAGCTCTTACTATTGTATTGTTGTTGTTCAATAGATAAGTTGTGTCCTACTCTTTGTGACCCCATGGACTGCAGCATGCCAGATTTCCTTGTCCTTCAGTATCTCTTGGACTTTGCTTAAACTCATGTCCATCCAGTCGGTGATGCCATCCAACCATCTCATCCTCTGTTGCCCCTTCAACGTCCTGTCCTCAAACTTTCCCAGCATCAGGATCTTTTCCAGTGAGTCAGCTCTTCGTATCAGGTGGCTGAAGTATTGGAGCTTCAGCTTCAGCATCAGTCCTTCCAATGAACAATCAAAGCCGATTTTCTTTAGGACTGAATGGATTGTTCTCTTTTGTTAATTACCCTTTCTATTCTATTTTGACCCATACGTGAAAATGCTGTCTACCTTACACTCAAATTATCAATTGCATTATTAATTTTTCTTTTGTTGAAAATCACATATGGCATCATAATCTTATTTCCTTTGAAGAAAAACTTCTCATTATCTGTTACATACATATAGAGACACGATAACCTCACACATTGGATAGTCTTTGCCCATGGAGGAAAGTCTCAGGTCTGGTAAAAGTATATTAATGTATTAATAGCTGGGCACTAAACATGCCTCAAATATTTATGCATTGGAATTAACAATATTTTCATTTAAATATAAGGGCTTGTAATTTCAAATTTGACCCCAAAAGAATGGAATAAAATTGTGTCCATCTCAATTAAAGAACGAAAAATAAGAAAAAATTTCCTCTCTGGAGAAAATTCTTTGCCAGTCACCTAAAAAGATGTTTAGTATAAGTAATAGAGTGCACACCCATACAACTGGGATTCATTCAGAATTTCTCATGATTTTTTTTAACAAGTGAATATCAAAAATGAAACCGGAAACTAAATATCCTCTAATTAACAATAAAAATTCCAAGTATCTTAAATCCCACAGAAGGAGGACAAAAAATTTATGAATCTGTTCATGAATAAAACAGTAGCCCATGTTTCAGAGTAGATCAGAAAACTTCTGCAGAGTAGTACCATAAGTTGCATGAAATTATCGCTAACACAAATCTAACACAATGTCTCATCCATACAGTCACATATAATGCTTTAGATATCTGGTTTATTATATACGGGGAAGATGGAAACCCTATTTTCAACTGCTCTATGGCTGATTTTCTATTAATTCTTCATGGGTGTTCACATTTCTTATTTAATAGAATTCCTAAATACAGTTTCTTACTTTTAGGACATTTACACTTTAATACAAAATTTCCCCATAAGATTTGCAAAATTTCAGCCTTTTCCAGATTAAAAAAACGAAAATATTACTATTTATTTAAGAAGAGAATCCTTTATAATAATATAACAGTATTAAGCTTTTGCAATGATTTTATCCATTTTATAGTAACTATACTGAGGATTATTTGATTTTTGCAAGTTGTGTTCCATTATATACATACATACATATATATATATATGTAATATATATATATATATTCACCAGCAAATTCATATAGCATTTCATAGAAAGGAAATTCTCCAGTTAAAAACTAGAAAATGTCTAGTGCCATTTGGAAATAAAAGTAGGTGATGAAATACATTGAGTTTCTGTGTGTTTTTAAAACCTATAAAGTAAAAAAGTAACAGCATATAACATTATATTTATGTGATTGTACAGTATACAGATTATATAGTATACAGGTCATAACTTATTTTGTCTTAAAATTCACTTCCATTTAATCTACAAAGAGACATTGAATGTATTATTCTAAGTAAATAAATGAGGTATATTTCCTAATGTTGTCCATAGTTCAGTTCAAAATAATAAATCCTTCTAGACTTCGTTACTATGTATGTTGTGAATTAACGTTACTAACCACACACTAATACTGAATGTCTCATACTTGAAAGTTTTCCAAAGCAGGCTTATGCTGATCTAACCTCATTTTATTTTACAGTCTAAGAAATATGCTGATAATGGATTAAAAATATAGTTCAATAAATTGCTAATCATGTGGTATTTATCATTCAATTACTTTATATTTAACATAAAAACATAAAATTACACTTAATCATTGTTGCAGGTGATAGCTAGTTTTCTTTCAACTAAATTAAATGCTTTCAGATATACCAATTCTGATATGGAATGGAAAGTCCAAAGATAGTGTTATGTAGATATTCTTCTCCTTTAAGTTACTATAATTAAGCAATTAACTGCCTTCCACTCACACTGTTTTCTAAACTAATCCCAAATATTTCTGCCTGTTTGCTCTCCTTCAGGCTACTCTCCTGACAATTATTCCTTCCCTGGAGGTGTTTGCAAAGAAATCTCTAAGAAACTCCATCTGAAAACAGATTTAACAACCCCTATTTACAGTAACCTGGTCATATTAGTCCACCTTTAGGGATTATTTTAAAGGGACATCATTTGAGTTCTATATAAGCTCATATGAAACATAAAAGACGTTGAAACACTTTGGTTTTACTTAATTAAGTAATATCAGCATGTGGATGTTGCGTGTGGACAAAAAGCCCTGCACCAACTCTTGTAATAGGGCTAAAGTATTTCCGTACTTTAAATAACAACTTAAGCTACTATTTTTGGTTAATAAGAGTGACTGTACTAACTTTTAAAAGAGATTACTAAATCTAGGCAATGGGCTAAACATTTTACCTGAAGTATCTTGTTTATTTTAATTTATTTTTTATCACAATCCTATTGATAGTAAGATGAATGTCCTTCACTGGATCAGGAAGTGTAATGTCATATTTAACAGCATTATTTACAAAGTCCTAGGCAGTTATTGTATTTCCCTCAAACCTTAGTTGGTAAAGAATCTACCTGCAATGCAGTCAAGACCTGGGTTCAATCCTTGGGTCAGGAAGATTCCCTGGAGAAGGATATGGCAACCCACTCCAGTATTCTAGCCTGGAGAATCCTCATGGACAGAGGAGCCTGGCAAGCTATAGTCAACAGGGTTGCAAGACTCGACATGACTTAGCAACTAACCACCAGGCAGTTATTTTTCAATGTATATCATAAATGCCTTTTGTAAATACATATAGAATATTATGACCATTAATTCAGTTATACCTTCATGAGTGTGTATGTTTTATGATATTTCAGTTCTTTTAATTTCTATTTATACCTGGAGTTAAGATCAACATTATTAAGCAAATCAAAAAGAGGAGAGAAGAGTGAGCTGGTGGGGGTGGTTGGACTGACAATGAGCACGCAAGCCTAAGTAAAAGCGAGGGCAAAAGAAATGCAAAGAATAATTCTACATTTTAATAACTTGTCACTTAATAAGCATAAATTGGGCTTTGCTGGTAGCTCAGAGGGTAAAAATCTGCCTGCAGTGTGTGAGAACCCAGGTTCTATCCCTGGGTAAGGAAGATCTCCTGGAAAAGACAATGTCTACCCACTCCAGTATTCTTGCTTGGAGAATTCCATGGGCAGAGGAGCCTGGTGGGCTACAGTCGATGGGGTCACAAAGAATCGGGCATGACTGCGTGACTAACACACTTTCAAATGGTGCAAACACTTTCTTTGTGGCTGCCGTTACTCAAGAGAAATCTGAAACTTTGCTACATGCCAAATTTGTCAAATGCATTTAATGTCTTTCTTGAACAATGTTACACAAAGATTGCATGTCAATTTTATTTTAGTTTTGTTGACTTCTCTAGCAATCTGTAAAGACATTTAAAATGTGTTCATGTGTAAATTGTAGGAAATAACCATTGCAGATCAGCTGAATTAATATTCATTTATTAGAAAGCTGTCACCATAACACATGCAAAGTGACCAAAATAAATATGTATGTACAAATGGATTTCGAAATAACTTACATTTACTTTTCACTAAAAAAAGTGGATAGAACTGAAAAACTATAGGTCCAAACATATCTGATGATTGACATATATGGATTAGTGGTTGAACAACAAATTCTCCCATCTAGATTTGAATCTGGCTTCATCAATTGCTGTCTTTGTGAACTTGGGCAGGTTACTAAACTTTGTGCTTAGTGACTGAGCATGTGTGCTCATTCACTCAGTTGTGTCAGACTTTTTGTGACCTCATGGCTCTGTTTGTCCATGGAATTTTCCAGGCAAGAATACTGCAGTGGGTTGCCATTTTCCTACTCCAGATCTTCCTGGCCCAGGGATCGAGCCCACATTTCCTGCATCTCCTGCATTGGCAGGTGGATTCTTTACCACTGTGCCATGTGGGAAACCCCTTACTAAACTTCTCTATGTCTTATTTTCTTTTCAATGTAGCTGAAATAACGTTTACCTCATAGGGTTGTGCTGAGAATTAAATATCAAAATACATGGACAGTATTTAGAATACATATTGACATGAAGTAAGTGTTGGTTATTATTATGCAAATGATCATAAAAATAAAAATGTCCACCCAAGTATCAAATTTTGATTATAAAATTATTTGATTTCAATTCATAAAGGATATAAAATATATCTAAAATTCCAAGTAATACTGTTAATTTGTTAATTCAAATTTATACTACCACCACTGGCTTACATACTTCTCACCTATTTAGGGAGAGTATTTAACACATTGTAAAACCTAAAATATAAAATGAAACTGATGCCATCAAATATGTTATATGATATGATGTTTTAAATTTTTATCCAAAAATATCATGCCAAGTATTATGCTATTGTTGAAGTGTATGTAGGTTTTATTTTTAAACTTCATAAATTGCATCTTTCTGCACACTTGCACACATATAAATATAAATATGTATGCATACCTATTTAAATACTCATATTCAAGTGTTGTAATTGTATGGATACAAAGTTCAGAATTGTTTTTATTCTTCTCAATATTTTCTAGACTGCATTTTCTATTAAAAAAGCTAACAAAAACCCAAAAAGTATTCTTTGATATTAGTGCTTACTAAGGATTCCACTTTTAACTTTTTCTTACCACCAGGCTCTACTATCAGATATATATGTACATATATATATATGGATATATATATATATACATACACATATATTTATGTTTATGGTTCATTCCTCATCCTCTCACTTGTCCTTTTTGACCTTATTAACCTATTCATTTTTGTCTAGACATTAGATTCTACTTTTGACCAAGTATTCTTGGCCACCTTGTAACTGAAATTTTCTTCTGTACAAAATTCCAAAATAACCTCAGACACAACAATCTTTTATTTTGTTAGCCTCATTACCTGTTAATGAAACAAAAGAGTTTACCTATAGTTTCACTATGCTAACTTCACTTTTGTATTTACATTCCACAAATATTATGAATCTTGTTTCTACCCTATGAGTATCACCCCAAATGATGGAGTCAGAAGCTGTTGTAGGATTATGTATGGATTTGTGTTCAAAATGTAAAGTCAGGTTCCTCAGTTGTTCATTTTCTGTTTCATTTTCTTTTCTTGAAAAGGACAGTTTCCTTTCCTCTATCTATTCTCATGGGTTTCCCAGGTGGCGCCAGTGGACCCCCATGGACAGAAGAACCTGGTGGGCTACAGTCCGTAGAATCACAAAGAGTCAGACATGACTGAAGTGTCCATGGGATTCTCTGTCCATGGGATTCTCCAGGCAAGAATATTGGAGTGGGCTGCCATGTCCTCCTTCAGGGGATCTTCCCAGCACAGGGAACAAACCTGTGCGTCCTGCATCTCCTACGTTGGCATGTGGGTTCTTTACCACTAACACCACCCAGGAAGCCTAATATCAATATTAATTTATTTAAAAATAGTTTTATCTCCTTATCTCTGAATAAGACATACAGATGGCTATGAAAATATGCCAAAATCACTAATCATTAGAGAATTGCAAATCAAAACTACAATGAGGTTTCACCTCGCACTGGCCAAAATGCCCATTAGTAAAAAATCTATAAAAAACAAATGTTGGAGAGGGTGTGGAGAAAATGGAGCCATCTTACACTGTTGGTGGGAAGGCAAACTGGTACAACCATTATGGAGAACAATATGGAGAACAATGCAAAAAATAAAAATAGAGCCAACAATCCCACTCCTGGACATAAATCTGGAGAAAACTATAATTAGAAGGTATGTCTGCACCCTAATGTTCTCTGTTATTTATAATAGCAAGGATGTGAAAGCAACCTAAATGACAATTGACAGAGGAATAAATAAAGAAGACTGTGGTACATATATACAACTCAGCCATAAAAAAGAACAAAATAATGCCATTTGCAGCAACATGGTGGGACCTAGAGATTGTCACATTGAATGAAGTAAGTCAGACAGAGAAAGATAAATATCATATGATGTAGCTTATATGTGGAATCTAAAAAATGGTAAAAATGAACTTATTTGCAGAACAGAGTTACAGATGTAATAAACAAACTTATGGTTACCAGAGGAGGACATGGGGGAAGGCTAAATTGGGAAATTAGGATTGACATTTACATACTACTATATGTAAAATATATAACTAATAAAGACTTATTGTATTGCACAGGGAACTCTACTCAGTATTCTGTATGACCTACATGGGGAAAGAATCTTAAAAAAAGAGTGGATATATGTGTGTGTATAACCGACTCACCAAAGTGAGTCATATAGCTGAAACTAGCACAATGTTTCACAATTAAATACTTCAGTAAAAATTAAAATTGAAATAATTTGAAATACTAAGTGGTGACCCTCTTCTTCCAAGAGAAAAGTGAAAGTCACTTAGTCGTGTTCAACTCTGCAATCCCGTGGACTGTAGCCTACCAGACTCCTCTGTCCATGGAATTCTACAGGCAAGAATACTGGAATGGGTAGCCATTCCCTTCTCCAGGGGAATTTCTGACCCAGAAATCAAATCCACGTCTATTGCACTACAGGCAGATTCTTCACCATCTGAGCCACCAGAAAAAAAAATAAAAAATAAAAAACAATTGCACCATTTAATTTCTCAGTAACAGACAACCAGATTCAATGTGTTTTCTACTTAGCTTCTGTGATACTTTTTTTTTTGTACGATTTCAACATGCTCAGTTATTCTTTTTGTGTTTCTTTCTGGTTTTTTCCTTTCCCCAAGTAAATAACTAATGCATTGTTTCCAAAGACATTCATTGTGGATTTTCTACTTTTCTGTCTCTACATGACTTCCTTAAATGATATGATTAAATAACACAATTTAAATAACATATTCTTCATTTAAAAATTACTTGTTTTTAGTTGGAGGATAATCACTTTACAAGGCTGTGTTGGTTTCTGCCATACAACATGAATCAACCATGGGTATATGTGTCCCCTCCGTCTTAAACCTTCCTTCCACCTTGTTCCCCATCTCACCCCTCTAGTTTTTCACAGAACACTGGTTTGAGCTCCCCAAGTCATAGAACAAATCCATACTGGCCGTATATTTTACATATGGTATTGTATACATTGTCAAGCTACTCTCTCAGTATGACCCACTGTTTCCTTCCTCTGGGAGACAGTCAAGGACAGCAAAGCCTGGTGTACTTCAGTCCATGGGATCACAGAGAGTCAGACAGGACTTAGGGAGTGAACAGCAGCAACAACTTGCTCCCCCACTGTGTCGACAAGTCTCTTCTCGATGTCTGAGTCTCCATTCCTGCCCTGCAAATAGGTTCATCAGAACCATCTTTCCAGACTCCATATATATGTGTTAATATACCATATTTGTTCTTCTCTTTCTGACTTACTTCATATCGCATAATAGGTTCCAAGTTCATCCACCTCATTAAAAATGACTCAAATGCATTCTTATGTCACAAAAATTATATATACAACTCATTTTTTTTTGCTCTTGAAAATTACTTATAGAGTATCTATATATGTGGCCTGCAACATAGTAATGCATTCAAAACAGAACTGCCAAATTATTTTCTCAAATCTTCTTTCCTAATGTTTTTGCTAAATCAGAGTAAATTATATCAGCAGCATTTTAGTTATTCATATTGAAAACATTCAAATGATCTTCACCATCCCACACATCAAGTCCATTTTATCTCCAAAATTAATTCTGTTCCTCCTACATCTTTCCACGTATCTTGATGTAACTGTAGCCCATATACTCTCATTTGTTTCCTTGATTATGTCAACAGTCTCTTAAAAGTCTCCTGTCTTGTTTTGTTTTTCCAATTTTGTCTCCTTTCATCCCTTTAAAAAATTAAATGTTTTAATTTGTAATAATGTTAGATTTACAGCAAATTTGTGAGGATAGTAGGGAGACCCCACTTTGAGATCCCAAATTGGGATCATTTATCCCAATTATTGACATCTTACATTTAGTGTGGCACATTTGTCAAGATTAGTGAACCAGTATTGAAACATTGGTATTAACTGAAGTCCATGTGTTATTTGGATTTCCTTATTTTTTGCCTAATAGTCTTTTTCTATTCCCAGATCTTACATAGGATGTCATATTGCATGTAATGCAGGCTCTTCTTGGTTGTGACACTTCCTCAGACTTGTTTTTGGTGACCTTGACAGTTGTGAGAAGTATTGGTCAGGTATTTTGTAGAATGTCCTTCAATTAGGATCATCTAGCATTTTTCTCATGTATACACTGGAATTATGTGTTTTGGATCTGGGACCACAATAGTACTGTGCCATTCTCGTCACATGATGTCAAGGGTACATGCTTTCAATATGACTAATTAATTTGCAATCTAGAATTTGTCTTTTTATTTGTAAAACTATCCTCATATCATCACATATACTACATGTAAAGAAAATATAGCCTCAAATATGTTATAAATATGCTTATAAAGTATTTTGTGCGCAAGTTGAAGTCACCTGCTGAATTTTGAAATTTCTAATTGCTATACGTTTCTTTTTTTGCACATTGTTACCATGTAACCGTACACCTAGATAATTGAAAAGCATTTGAAGACTTTGATGGTCTTAAGCTTTCCTTCAAGGAAAAGTTAATTTTATTCTTTACTTGGTCCTAAGGAGCAATGGACCAGCAATGGACTAATAATCAGTGAATGAAATTTTCTCAAAAATGATATTTCACATTGAAATTGTCAAAAGGTTTCATGAAGACTTTGTTTTCTAAGTTTATAGAATAAACATAAGAGAAATATCATCATTGAAATGAAATTCAATTTCCATACATAATATTTGCACTTACATAAAGTATCTAAATTTGTATCAGAAGGAAGCACAAGAAAAGGTCTTGTATGTTGCAGATGGGACACACAACAGCAAAAAATATCTGTCCTAAACTTTTATGAGTTTTAACTTTATTTTATGTAGAAAAGAGTGAAGGAGGAAACTGATGCTTCTTTCTTCCTTCTCTCTCATTTCCTTGTTTTGTCCTTCCTTCCTGCTTGTCTACCTTACTGCCTCTCTTTTTTTCAAGAAAACCATTTCTACTGCAGATTTTGAATGAGTTTTGAAGCCTAAATATTCAATTCCAACTGTATAAAAATGTTTTTTAAAAGTGAAAAAGGTAGTTGAGGAAATTTATCTGATTTTCTGGCTTTCTTCTGAGCACCACATTAAGAAAATTTTAAATTATTTTAAAATGTCAAAACTAAAAACACTTCCTATGAATTCAGCATGAATGTAGAATGTCCTTGATTTATTGAAAATGGATCATTTCTTTATTAAATAAAGCATTAGAACCCTTTGCCAATCAAGATAAGTGTTTGAGGTTATGGCCTTCAGCATCTAAATTCAAGAGGCTTACAAGTATGTGTCCATGTGAAATCTAAACATATTCAAACTTGAAATACAGAGGTATTAATTATGCCTAAGAGAAAATAGAAAGTACTGTGAAAAATTGTGCATGAAGCATCAGGCAGCAATTTATACAGCGTCAAAATAAACAAACTTCTCACAACCTCAGACTTAGGGTTATTCGGCTAGTGTCCCCATAACTCACAATATTTCAGAATACTAGATTCCAACTGTCTCTTTCTTAATCTGTGCTTACAAGAAATATCATAAAATTACACATGTACTTTTATTATTTCAAAGTAATTGAATCCTTCTTCTCTGTCTACTCCTTCTCTCTCTCCTGCTCTGTGTAGTTATTCATTGAGCATTCTTCATATTTTTAATGTTTTTATGACCTGTTATTTATTGTCATTTAAATTTGAAAAGCTAAGCTACAACTTGGCCAGGGAATCAGGGAGCAAAGGCATTGATGTCAGGAGAATACTATAGGATGTGGCAAAGACATGATGTAAAACAGAGTGAATCTAGTAGAACTTCTGTAATAATAGAGACTTTCAGTGTAGGAGTGTAGGTAATTGACACAGGCTTTTGACTTCAGGGTGTGGAAGTAGCCAAAGCAATGATGCATGAACAGCACCTGTCACTCAGCTGTGGGTTGAAGAGCAACCTAAAATGAGTTCTTTAGGTTATATAAAGAGAAATGTCTTAATGATTCTTGAAGAACACTTATTTACATCTTAAAGCCAAGGGTATTTTTGTTATTATTTATAATTTGAAGTGATATATCATTTCTAATAATTTTTTTTAACAATAAAAATGATGCTGAAAAATTCATCAAGGGTTTTATTTAACATATAATGTGCTATACTCAGTTGCTCAGTTGTGTCTGACTCTTTACGACCCACAGACTGTAGCCCACCAGGCTCCTCTGTCTGTGGAATTTTCCAGGCAAGAATACTGGAGTGGGTTGCCGTTTTCTGCTCCAGGGGATCTTCCCAATCCAGGGATCGAAATTACATCTCTGTTGTCTCCTGCATCTCCCTCATTGGCATGCAGATTCTTTACCACTAGCACCACCTGGGAAGCCCATATAACATATAATATTTAGTAATAAATCTTCATCTAGTCTTCAGGTTTTCCTGAAGCCACACTGTACAAACTTGTGATATTGAGCATATTTTGTAATGATCTCTTGCCCTGCACTGTTACTATTACCTCACTTCATCTTCAGAATACTGTATCTTAATGTCATCATTTCATGAACACTTTGCAGATGAAGGATCTTTATATAACTCAAAGGGTTAAAGAACACAAACGACCACACAATTAGAAAGTGATTAAGCTAGTGTGCAAAACAATTCTAATTAAAATGCAACTGTGGAATTGGTGATTATTAATTTAATATACACTAAAAACATCTAAATTTTAATGGGACATTTTATTAAAGCAATTTTTAAGCAATAGATTAATAGGTAATGCCTGCTAAAGGGCATAAAATAATTCTGGCTTTTAAAGTGATGACAGAGTATGCAATTTTCATAGTGAAAAGTAGGAAATAAATTTAAAATATATTTTGTAGGCATGCATCCACCTTTAGGGATACATTTTTAATTTTCAAATTTTAGCCAAGACTGACATTTAAGAAGTGTGATTTCCTATATTTTAGTTAAGCTAGGCTATAGCACAATAAACTGTTGTTTAGAAGGAAAATCAACAATCTTAAATCCATATTGTACCCAGAGATTAGGTGTCAGCTGTCCTTGCAAATATCAGAACAGAGTGAAATAAAATCAAGCAACAACAA
Organism: Cervus canadensis; assembly: GCF_019320065.1. Lineage (NCBI taxonomy): Eukaryota > Metazoa > Chordata > Mammalia > Artiodactyla > Cervidae > Cervus > Cervus canadensis. The sequence continues at coordinate 43,928,206 of NC_057401.1, forward strand.
AAACAAACAAAAAAAGATAATTTTGTCATCCATCTGAAGAATACTATTGACCAAGTAATTGAAAAAGATGTATGGAAAGTTTAAAACAAAAAGAAGTAGAAAGGTACAAAGCTAGGGGATATTGCAGAAAAACAGATGGTAGCTCTTGCTGATTTTTGAATTACAAAATTATACCAGACATCACTGCTACACAGACCCTGACTTCCATTTGGCATGAACTCTGTGTCCTCATCTTTTGCAGGTGGAAGATAGAAGTATACAGAAGTATATCTTTTTTTTACAAAATGCTTTCATGCAATTGTACTGTGAATGGTAGAATTCACAGGTTCAGAAATTTGACCAAGCACTGTTACAACTTATTACAATCCAGAATTTAATGGAGGCATTCCTGCCTCTTGATATCTACTTAAGATTCACTGACCTGAAGAATTCCTTAAGGTACTGTGGGAATGCAAACCCGGATTTATGCAAACACGTCCAGTGCATGGTCTGACATTTTCATTGCCTCCTGGGTCTCCTGAGTTGCTGGTTTCATCCACCATTATACATGTCATTGACCTAAACTTTAAATCTCAGCTCCATTTCCAATTTCAACAAAAAGTAAAAATCACTCAAAGAAAGAATTTGTACTTTTAGGAGATTTTAGTAGTTTGCCAAAGGAGCTCTAACTTTCCCCCATCAATATTATTCAGAGCAGTTCAGCTCTCCCTATCTTCTTTCAGACTTCCTAGGTGGCCAAGCGGTAAAGGAACCAGCGTGACATTTGCAGGAGACACAAGAGACACAGTTTCAATCCCTGGGTTGGGAAAAGTCCCTGGAGAAGGAAATGACAAGCCACTCCAGTATTCTTCCTTGGAAAATCCCATGGGCCAAGGAGACTGGTGGGCTACCGTCATGAGATTGCAAATAATCGGACACAACTATGTACAGACACAGGCAGAGCTTCAGCTCAAAGAAGAAGAGGGTTATCTGTTTAAGAGGAAATATCTTCTGAAGACCGCTTTGATGATAGATGCTTATTCATTCAAGTTTGCTGAGGATTGTCTTATTGATTCCCAGGTAGAAAGGCTTATGTAAGAGAAGGGAAATATAGGTAGGTAGAGTATGCCAGTGTACCACCCACAAAGGTCAAAGGTAGAGTATGCTAGTGTCCAACCCACAAAGGTCAAAAGTCAAAGGTAATCACCCTTCAGATTCTAGCATGTCTGTATCTGGCACATCCAGAAAAGAGCGAGACCATGATGACTACCAGGATATATCTATGCCAGGTATAATACTGTTCAGCTTACTTCTTGTGCATAGAATCACCAGTATTACATCTTGCAAATTTTAATAAACATCTCAGATCCTTGCTTGGGACTAGTTAACTGCTAACAGAAGAGTTGGATATGACTTAGTGACTGAACAACAACATATAAATTATTTTATTGCCTTCAGAAACATATTGGGGAGGAAATGCAAAGTTGTTATTAAAGGAATTGTTTATTGAAGATATACAGTGAATTGTAAGTAAATGTGAAGATTGTAAATGGATAGACAGTATTTTTAAGAGAAGGAGAAAATTGGAAAAATAATGACTTTTAAAGTTAATTTTTATATTATTTAGAAATGTTTATTCACCAATGTATATTTTACAAATATGAGATACTGAATAAATAATTTTAAATTTAACTATTATTGTATGACACAAATTACAAAGAACCTGACTTGACCTCTGGTTTACTAGGTGATGGTATGTTGACTAGAAAGCCACCAAAAGCCAATGAAAATTTCTTTAATGTTTTAATGATTCAGAACAGATTGTTTAGAATGCTTTAGTCATGTACAGATGTGATTTGGACCTTAAAGAAGGCTGAGCACTGAAGAACTGCTGCTTTTGAATTGTGATGCTGGAGAAGACTCTTGAGAGCCCCTTGGACAGCAAGGAGATCAAACAAGTCAATCCTAAAGGAAATCCGTCCTGAGTATTCATTGAAAGGATTGATGCTGAAGCTGAAGCGCCAATGCTTTGGCCACCTGATGCAAAAAGTCAATTCACTGGAAAAGACCATGATGATGGGAAAGATTGAGGGCAGGGGGAGAAGGAGAAAACAAAGTATGTTTGGATGTCATCATCAGCACAGTGGACATAAATTTGAGCAAACTCTGGGAGATAGTGAGGGAGAGGGAAGCTTGCTGTGCTGCAGTCCATGGGGTTGCAAAGAGTTGGATAGGACTTAACGACTCGACAACAACAGTGAACACAAGTGTATTTTCACAACATTGAACACAAATGTATTTTGTGTTTAAAGTTGCTATTGACAGAGTGCAGGGACTCCAAGTTATGGTCAGGTTTCATAAGTACTTAACATCAAGTCAGAAAGTGTTAGAGTATCAAGGGTCATGACTTATTCATGCTCTGTTCCACAAATGGCTTGTATACACCATGGCCCAGATAAAGGTTTATTTATTTATTTATTTTTGCATGAAATACTCCTTGAATAACCTTAATCAGAATTTATTAACCTCTCCTCCACAATTCACTCTTTAGATACTATGTGTTTATATTGTGCTGAATTATCTATCATAAAATTTCAGCATTTTACACAGGTCAAAACTGCCTCTAGATGGGTTAACATTAGACTGGAGTTATTTTGTGCATGTAGCCAACATCTTACTTTTTTCTTCAAATTATAAATAAAACTAAAGAGATTAACAGTGTGTGTTTAATTATTTTAAGAGGACTGTCTCACCTGCTTCATTATCTGATCCTCTGGTTTCAGAGATAAAAAGCTTGTCTGTTGGTACACAGATATGAATAAATGATCTATGTGTGTTGATTCTCAGATAGAAATAAGATAATGGCTTTGCCTACAGTGGTCTATACTAGATCTTCTTTATCAAGTCTAAGTACTCTAGACAGATTTAGAAACTCTGGCTACAGGATTTTTGGAACTGGGTCACCTATTGCATCAGATTTTAGAGAAAACCTGTTTAACGGAAATATTTAGAAGCCTGGTACAAGGGATGCAGCTTCCTGAATTGTACCAGCTGTGCAAAATCAAAGGTCATAGTTACATAGGATGGTAGAGCTTTCCCAATGTAGTTCCTATAAGCCTCAAATTTGGCACGTATACAACAAATTTTTAGTCTCAATATATATATTTGATTTACAAAATTATTATCCTATATCTGTAGATTGCAGGGTAAAGCTATAAAAGTTGCTATTGACAGTATACAGGGACTCCAAGTTATGGTGAGGTTTCATAAGTACTTAACATCAAGTCAGAAAGTGTTAGAGCATCAAAGGTCATGACTACTTCTTCATGGTCTGTTCCACATGTAGTTTTTATACACCATGAGCAAAGGTTCATTTATTTATTTATTTTTGCATGAAACACTCCTTGAATAACCTTAATAATTTGTTAACCTCTCCTCTACAACTCACTCTTTAGATATTGTGTGTTTATACTGCACCCATAGTTCTTATACTGGTACAAATTATTTGATATCGTGTTCTCCTGTAACTGAGCAGGACCCTATGAGGCCTCCCTAAAATAGACCCCCACTCATGTTCTCTGCCTGCCTTTAGTAGGTAGAAAAACTTTAGTCAAAGAATAAATTTAATCTGAGAAGTGATAAAATGCAGAAGTAAAATAGTTAAGAAAGACAAAATAATAATACTTTAGCTATTAAACAAAGGCAAAGACCTTTTGTTCTTCCTATATTCCGAGCCATGTCCTTTGAACAGTTTTTCAGACCCTGAAACCCCCACCAGGTAGAAGAAGTTAACCATATGTGCCCACAAGCACGTAGCTCACAGACCAGTTGGAACTAGAAGGTTGATGCTGCTGATTCCCAATTACCTCACCTCCAACCAATTGAAAGAATGTCCATAAACTGATCATATATCCCACAACACCCCCAACCCCGCTCATCCTATCTTTATAAACCTGTCCTTGAAAACCTTCAGGGAGTTCTGGTCTTTCATGCACTAGCTGCCCTGGACTCCTTACTTGGTGCTTGCAATAAATGTAGTACTTTTTCCTTCACAACAACTCAGTGCCAGTAGACTGGCTTTAATGGGAATGAGCAACTGGACTCAAGTTATGTTTGGTAATATTATTTTTGCCTCCCCATTAGGCATCTAGCAGGGATTTATTGAGTAATCAACAACCACAAAACTGTTACTTTCCAAGTTACAGTAATATTGCAATCTGGTTTCCAAACTTTCCAGTTCTAGTAATATTGCCATCTGGTTTCAAACTGTTTCTAATTTAAAAGGGCAAATTTATTGTTTGCATGTAATTCACATCTGAAAATATAATTTAGTGGTTATAACTCTCTTGTAAAATGTGAACATGCCACAATTTCTATAGAACTATATTATATATTTAGGAGATGCTATTAAACAAAAATGTTGGTAATCTTCAGGGTACATGTTAATACAAATTACTCTTGTTTTGGGGATTATTTGTCTTTGGATATAAATAATAGAAATGCTCAAATCCTAGTTGATACACATTAAACAAATTTTAAAGAGAAAAAATAGACTTCCAAAAGTAATATCATGTCCAGGCATTACATAGATTTCTTCATAAACAATAAAATGTGTAGACAATAAAAAGAATACAATTATCTATATTCAAGCTATAGAGAAGACTCAAGCTTCACCTAACACTGTTTAAATAAGGAGAGGGAGAAAGAAAAAGAAACGAAGGAAATACACTCACTTCCAAATATTGTATAATTGCCATTTATATAACTTTTTTAAAAAATGAGAATATCCTGTGGTTTTACATGGAGTAAATTAAGATAGCATACTTATAAATCACACTTGCCTTACAAAGAACATGCTGCAATGTATATAAACTTTGATGTGCATCTGAAACTAGCACAACATTGTTAATCAACTATACTCTGACATAATAAGTTTGAAAAAAATGCTGAAGTGTAAGTCATGTCTGTTCTGAGTGAGGAGCCCCGTTAACAATACTGAGGCGTAAGAAAACAGCTCATTCAAAATCATTTTTAGACCAGGTTAAATTGTGAGGTAGGTAAATAGAACTGTTACTTCTAAAACTATAGATATTGAAAGTTTTAAAATGCAATAAAAAAGAATTTCAGTCTGGAAAAATGCAAAGCAATGCATCTATGAAAAGTGGTCATTTAATAAAAATAAAATCTGAAACAGTGATTCTGGGGGTGATAATGAGCAGCAAACTCATGAAAAGTCTGCAGTGTTACATACAATGTTACTTTGGGCTGCATATACCACCTTCTTTGAAAAGCTCCATGGGTGTTATTTCTATTTTATCATTACACTCTATAATGCTTTTCTGCATTTTTTTAAGTGTGAAAAAATGTATGTGAATAATTATTTTAATAAAAACTGCATTAAAAATATACTTCATAAAATTTCCCATCTTTAATCAATGATTCAATTCCCAGCAATGTGGGAGACCTGGGTTTGATCCCTGGGTTGGGAAAATCCCCTGGAGGAGAGCATAGGAATCCACTCCAGCATTCTTCCTGGGAGAATCCTCATGGACAGAGGAGCCTGTCTAGCTACAATGAGTTGGACACAACTGAGCAACTAAGCACATATGTCATAATATTAAAATGTTTATTAAATATGTTGCTAAATTTATTATTTTCTGCATGTTTTAAGTTTATTGATATGAAAGTCTGACTATCACCATGTCTGTACACAGAAGGTAATATGTAAGGATAACGAGTAAACAGACAAATGTCACAGCTACTTTGTATTGTTACTTTAAAATAAGATTTTTTTTTAACAGTTGGTGTCAAAATTTAATCCAATGGGAAATTTAACAAATATAAATGAAAACCAGGTATAAAATAAAAGGTTCATCTAAATGTTCATAGACTGATATGAAAAATAAAGAAAAAGATCTTAGCAAAAGTAAACCCTTGCAAATTCCTTCTGTGTGTGTGAATGAACATTCCTTTTTGTTTTATACCTTAGTGCTGTATATCTATTTTGGATTGTATATTGTATTTGTGTACTTATGCTATGATTCATAGTAACTCCTCATGCTCTGGAATTGATTAACATTAAACATGAATTATATTTAAAAAAAACTGCATAGTTATCACAACAATTGATAAATAATAAATTTTATTCAAACAGAAATTGAGAGAGAGCCCTAAACTCATAATACCATTTCCTGCATTTATTTGCCTGGTATCATATAACTGAATCTCAAATTACTCTAATAGCTTCACTACAAGTTATAACATTGTGTTATGTGATAAGGATGGGCCTTCTTTTCAGGGAATATGGCAGACAAAAGTAGAAAACGCTTGCTAAAGAGAACTTACATGTGAAGTGTGACATGTATAAATATCATTTTAAATGCACTGCTGAGCCTGCAAAATCATAAATAAAATCACTAAGCACCATAACAACATTTTTTAAATGGAAGTATGGTATGCTTTTGGAAAGTTTGTGAAACTGGATACTGGTGAGGACAGGGTTTTAACTGACATGCTGGGAAATAATGCCAGTTAGAATGCTGGACTTCTGAAATTGGCATGAAGATGGAATTCTCAAAGCAATAAACCATAAGTAAAGGTAGGGACTAGAAAAATATATATAATACTGTCTCATAGGGCCAGACAATTGGGAAAATCAGCCAAGTATTCTTCATTAATAATTACTAATCTGTGGCCTGCCTTCAGATGGAAAATGGAACGCAAATTTTCTTTTTTGGATGGGTCTAGTAAATGTTAAGCCACTCAATTATTTAAAAAAAAAAAAAAAATTGTCCCTGAGAGGTCAGACCTTGTGGCACCAGGAAGGTACAAACAGAAATACCTTCTAAAGCAACTAAAACCTTAACTAAAAACTCAGGGTTCCCCCCAAAGAAATCCTTACACAGAAAAATGAGCTGAAAACCCCAAATTCAGCACATGATTAAAAAGCCACCGTGGGCTATCATGATCAGAAAAAATGAGTGCCTCAATCATGTGCAGGGCCCAACAAGAAGTCTTACATGGTTATGTAGTTGGAATTAACAGAAAATATATTTGAAGATACTCATTTTGAAATTTCCCTAATTTGATAAGCTCAAGCCTAGGAATCTCTGGCATACAAATCTAAACACACACACACATATATGTGGGCAACTCATAGGTAAAGAGTCATAACAAAAGATAGAGAAGACCCATGTTCAAGGTCATGCTATTTAAAATAAGGAAATATATTAAAATTAACCAGAAGCAGTTGGTTAGCTCAGAAAATGTGTTGCCAGGAGACCTGCACTATAAGAAAAGCTAAAGGAATTTCTTCAGGTTGAAGAAGATACCAGATAAAAGCTTAGATCTACGTAAGGGAACACGAGTATAACAGAAGTGGTAAATATATGGGTTAGTATAAAAGATTATTTTTGTGTTTTCTCCCAATTTCTTTCAACATAACTCTTTAAGCAAAAATTAAAATGTAGCTTATAACTATGTAGAAGTGAAATATAATAGGAACATTACAATACTTAAATACTACAAGATATGGAAAGGTAATTATACTGTTGTAAATAATAACATTTTATATAAAGTGGAGCAATATCCATCTAAGTAGACTATAATAATATAATGGCACATATATAACCACCAGAATTATCACTAAATAGCAAATCATACAACTAAGTGTCAATATGCAACAGAGGCAGTTCAGTTCAGTCCCTCAGTCCTCCTGACTTTCTGCGATGAGCCCAGGGGGGCAGCACGCCAGGCCTCCCTGTCCATCACCAGCACCTGGAGCTTGCTCAAACTCATGTGCATCGAGTCAGTGATGCCATCCAACAATCTCATCCTCATTTGTCCCCTTCCCCTCCTGCCTTCAGTCTTTCCCAGCTTCAGGGTCTTTTCTAATGAGTCAGCTCATCTCATAAGGAGGCCAAAGTATTGGTCTTGGCCAAAGTATTGGCCAAAGCATCAGTCCCTCCAATGAATATTCAAGATTGTTTTCTTTTAGAAATGACTGGCTTGATCTCTTTGCAGTCCCAGGGACTCTCAAGAGTCTTCTCCAACACCACAGTTCAAAGGCATCAATTCTTCGGTGCTCAGCTTTCTTTATGGTTCAGCTCTCATATCCATACATGACTACTGGAAAAATCATAGCTTTGACTAGACTGAACTTTGTCAGCAAAGTAATGCCTCTGCTTTTTAATATGCTGTCTAGGTTAGTCATAACTTTTCTTCCAAGGAACTAGCTAGTGGCTTTCAATTTCATGGCTGCAGTCACCTTCTATAGTGATTCTAGAGTCCAAGAAAATAAAGTCTGTCACGTTTCCATTGTTTTCCCAATTGCTATGAAGTGATGGGACCAAATGCCATGATCTTCATTTTTGAATGTTGAGATTTAAGTCAGCTTTTTCACTCTCCCCTTTCACTTTCATCAAGAGGCTCTTCAGTTTCTTTTCACTTTCTGCCATAAGGGTGGTAGCATCTGTGTCTGAGGTTTTTTATATTTTTCTCAGCAGTCTTGATTCCAGCTTGTGCTTCATCAAGCCCAGCATGTCACATGATGTACTTGGCATGTAAGTTAAATAAGCATGGTGACAATATACAACCTTGATATACTCCTTTTCCAATTTGGAACCAGTTCTATGTCCTATTCTACCTGTTGCTTCTTGAGCTGCATATAGAATTCTTGGCAGGCCGGTCAGGTGGTCTGGTATTCCCATTTCTTTAAGAATTTTCCACAGTTTGTAGTGATCCACAGAGTCAAAAGCTTTGGCATGGTCAATATCACAGAAGTAGATGTTTTTTTGGAACTCTCTTGCTTTTTGATGATGCAATCGATGTTGGCAATTTGATCTCTGGTTCCTCTGACTTTTCTAAATCCAGCTTGAACATCTGGAGGTTCATGGTTCACGTACTGTTGAAGCCTTGCTTGCAGAATTTTGAGCATTGCTTTGCTGGCATGTGAGATGAGTACAATTGTGTGGTAGTTTGAACATTCTTTGGCATTGCCTTCCTTTGTGACTGGAATGAAAGCTGAACTTTTCCAGTTCTTTGGCCACTGCTGAGTTTTCCAAATTTGCTGGCATATTGAGTGCAGCACTTTCACAGCATCATCTGTTAGGATTTGAAATAGCTCAACTGGAATTCCATCACCTCCATTAGCTTTGTTCATAGTGATGCTTTCAAAGGCCCATTTGAATTTGCATTCCAGGATGTCTGGCTCTAGGTGAGTGATCACAGCATACTGCTTATCTGGCTCATTAAGATCTTTTTTCCTTCTGTGTATTCTTGCCACCTCTTCTTAATATCTTCTGCTTCTCTTGGATGACATATCTTTTCTGTTGTTTATTGTGCCCATCTTTGCATAAAATATCCCTTGAGATCTCTAATTTTCTAGAAGTGGTCTCCAGCCTTTTCCATTCTATTGTTTTCCTCTATTTCTTTGCAAGATCTAGGCATTTAAGTGCATCTGTAGCAATTGCTCTAGCATCTGAGATTTGAGCAATAGAGAAAACAAAATATTAAATATATTTTATGATTTTTCCAAAAATGATTGAAAAGAAAAATATAGAAACAAAGTAAAACAAAAAAAAGAGGTGATAAGAAAATAAATGGCTTGATGATTGGCCTAAACCCAATTATTTTAGTAAATATAATACTTTTGATTAGGTATAAAATATTCTAATATGTTCATACTTTTAATTTCACACATATATAACCTATATTCTATTTCATAATTCTATTTAATAATATTAAAAATGAAACAGTGTGGTACTATTGCAGAGAAAAGCAAAGACAATAAAGCTATAGCTAAAGTAGTAATTAAACTTAAAATACAAGTGAAATTAAAAGTATTAAAATTACATTTGTAATAAATTAAAACTACATATGATAAACATTGTGAATTCTGAGAATTAAATCCTTCCTGGAAATTAATCATAATATTTTCTAAAAGCTGATGATTAAATATTAGTGATCCCTAAAGCAGAAACATATAGTTTTAGGGAACCTTTGATCTGGAATTATCGTTGTCACAACTTAGTGATTGAAAAACTTTACCTTTAGCCCTGTGATTCTGTTCAGCTTTGCTCAGCTTTGCTGATTCTTTAACACTGCTCTCAGTATGATGCTCATATCAGGTTCACCTCTCTGACCTTCTTTTCTTGATTTTTTAACATCATAAATCATAATTGGCTTGGTAGCATCCTAAAGCTTTCCATCACATTTTTAACTTCTACTTACCCTTTGTTTCTGTATATCACAAGACAATAGCACCTTATCTTCAATTTAAGAAGCAGAACCTAAACTGATTTTGTTTGGAAAAAGAAAAATATAGAAGGGGATTCAATTCAATTTAATTTGTAAGCAAGAGGAAGGAGGTTTTCCTTGTAAATATTAAAGTCCAATTTTTCCATTTCACTGATAGTTATAGAGCTTCAAAATTTTAAAATGATTAAAAAATTTTAAATAATGTTATACGGTGGAAGAAATCTTGGGCAGATTCATTGCGGGTTAAAGTACTATTCATTTCAAGCAAAAATTATATTTTATGTATTTACAAAATGTATTAGCATATACTTTGTTTGAAAATCAGAGATGTTAGTTTCAGGTATTCTCTGTTTCCCATGGTATAATCATAGCTGACCAAAATGAAAAAAACATGACAAAACACTACAAAAGAAGTAATCAAAATGTCAGCTACTGTGGAGAGTTACTAAAATCGATGTTCAAAGGAAATAATTACATATAATAGATGTAACCACTTCTTAGATAATATTTCTATTATAAATACAATGATGTGATGGCAAATTATGCTAACTTTTTAAACTAAAAATTGTCCACAAAATACTCGACATCCATGTTTTTGATTCATTGCAAATTATTCATCACTTTCTTTATAGTTTCAACTCCCTGTCAGGGCAAGTTAAAAACAACAGTAATTATTATGACAACAACAAGAACATGTAAATAGAGTTTCCTTGTATCAACAAACTGCTTTTCATTTTGCTGTCTACAAATTAGAACTGGAAAAGAGGAAGTAAATTCATGTTCAGTTAGTTAGTTATTTACCAATTTTTGCTGATGAAAAATTCAAGAGATTTTGCAAGGCAAAGGCAAAGATCTTCTTAACTGATTCCTGCTATAAAACTGTAGCGCTTATCATCTTCAGCTTACCAGAAATTCATTACTAAAAATGGAGAAGAAAACTCATTTATCAAATTAAAGCTGACTTTTGTAGTCAGAAGAGTTAGAAATTGGCAGTTCAGAATCTTCAGATCCATTTCATCTGATTTTAGAACCCAGCTTTCCTTTTGCCATGGAGTATTGCCTTAGAGATTATATCTAATATTAACCTCTGCTTTTTAAAAAATCATCTTCCTGAAAAAGATTATTTTGTTTTTAACTCATTCCTATTGATCTTATATAGTTTTCTCTTTTTTATACAATTTAATTTCCAGAATTTTATTCCTTCTAATTTTTAGCTTTATTTTCAATGTTTTCATTTTATTTTTTCTTTTAATATTGATAAATGTATTCACTTTCTATCATTTTTGATGTGAACATTTTACTTTGCAAGCAAGTGACCAAGTTTAGGAAGAGTAAGAATGAATAGATTTCATACTTTAAGCAAGGGTGTATGATGGCCTTTTCATTCAAAGCCACTCGATAAACATCCACATGTTGACAGGTGTTGGATGCTTCAGAAATTCAAAAAGGTGGCGTGGGTTCAAAATCTCTACCATACGAGGAGCAGTGCTTTGTTCACATCTCCTATAACCCAAATTTTCTGTCAGGTACTACATGTCTTAAAATGCATAGTGTTTAATATATATCCTTCTCCTCCAAGTGGCCCACTTGAACAATCTATATAACAAGAAATTTAGGTAAGCATAATTATAAATTCAGGATAGTTTCCAAACATAATACCTTATGTCTAATTTATAAGAAAATGAGCATACGTAATTGTCAGGTATCTATAATTATTAGTTCCGCCTTTTTCTGTGTTTATGTGTTAATAGTTTAATAAAATGCTGAATGGTTTATCCATAAATATATAATGCTCTTAACCATTTTCTATAAAACAAAGTTGCAATCAATGAAATCACTCAGGTAATAAATTATATACATTACCTTTATATTTATATATATATTATATAATTTTTACTTTTATAATTATTCCATTAATTTATAAATATTTATAACCATAACTTTATATACTTATAATATCATAAGTATATAATATATTACAGTATATAATAATATATATATATATAATAAGTCAGAATGATATTTATTTATGACTAATCACTTGATCTCCAACTTTGGGGGGCTTGTAGTCCAGTGCTGAGTACAGACATATGATTAATATACAGTGGTACATGATACAGAGATTTCAATTCATAAAATATAGTTTTATTTTTAAGAATCTAATAGAGTATCATGGTTTCAAGGGTATATCAGACTGATATTAAAATTTACACTGGATAAAGCTAGTTAAATCAGCTTATTCCAAAGGTTCTGTTAATATGATTTTTCATAAACACACACATTACACTGACATGATCCATATAAGTCAGAAATATATCTGTACCAAGACTTGCTAGGGAATTTACAAAAACAAAAACTAAAATTGAGAAATACGGAAAAGCTAAAATAATAAACTAAACAAACACACACACACACAAAACAAAACAAAACCTAACTAGACATCACTAGCATCAACAACAATTACAAAAGCATTAAAAAAAAAAAATCTGTGTTTGAGACTTAAACATTACTAATAGTCCAAGCATACAATATTCCAGTGTTCATGGCAACTTCAATTTTCTTCACTATATTATCTGAAATTCTGGCTTTCCTTGTGTAATTCTGTAAAATCCTTTCAATTCTGTTATAATTCTTAATGTATCTTCCATCTAATATAATAAGGCATTTATTTTGCCCTTTCTGAGTGATGGAGATTTTAGAATTCTAGGAAACATCACCCTTTGACTGAGATCCAGGTTTGGAAACAATTTTCCCCTTGCAGAGCTCCAGGTCCACTAAGAATCAAAAGTTCTCTGGTTGCAACAGTGTATGTGAGCCACTGTAGAAAATTTTAATGATCTCACTTAAACTCAGAGTACTAATATAATGTACGATTAATTTGGAAGATCCTGCTGGTGAGGAGTAAAACACTCAGCATTTGTCTTGCTTTGTTAGTATATACTGTGCGAAGATTTATTTGGATGACACATTCTTGGTCTCCAAAGAAAAATATTTGAAGAGATGAATTGTAGTGTAGGATCTTTGCTGTTGAGTAAGCAGGAGACCCAGATTCAGTCCCTGAGTTGGGAAGATCGCCAGGAGAAGGGAATGGCAACCCCCTCCAGTATTGCTGCCTGGGAAATCCCACGGACAGAGTAGACTGGCAGGCTGTGGTCCATGGGGTCACAGAGAGTTGGATACAACTGAGCCGCTCATCACACATACATGTGTGATGATGTATGATATTTACACAATGATGATATTTATACAATGAATACATATATATTCACACATACACATATTATACATAAGACATAAAGGAAATATAGATGTATTTCCCAGAAAAGTTATGTGTAACATCACTTAAATATCACTTTCCCTTCAGAGCTGTGATAAGAACAGTGCTTCTACATTTACTAAATGTGTAAATTTATGAAAGTCCTATCAATGCTTCAAGCTAAAATTTCTATACATGCAAGATGAAAGCCATAAATTTCTTCCCTAGTTTTGAACATCAAATAAATGAATGCTTATTTATTATTTAGCACACCTTGCTAATTGTAAGTTTTCTTTGAAAGTGAAAGTGTTACTTGCTTAGTCGTGTCCAACTCTTTATGACTCCATGGTCTGCCCATGAAATTCTTCAGGCAAGAATACTGGAGTGGGTAGCCATTCTCTACTCCAGGGGATATTCCTGACCCAGGGATCAAACCTGGGTCTCCTGCATTGCAAGCAGGTTCTTTACCATCTGAGCTAACAAGGAAGTCCAAGTATTCCATACATGATCATTAATAATAATAATAATAATAACGAAAACACAGAAAATCCCCTGGAGTCTAGGCCATATTATCACCTTAGATATCCAGCAAAGTTGTAAATTAAAAGAATTTGAATGTTACTTCAAATAAAGAATTACATACTAGGTTCAAATATTTTTCTAGTTTACTTTCTCAGTTATCTGACATGGCAAGTCTCCACAGTCACTCCTACCTGATCCTTTCTTCCTTTTATTTTTCTCAAGGATAAAGTAATCCACAGAGTAGCCCCTTATGGAAACTCAACTGACCTTTTATATTAACAACCTTTAATGAAACAGATGGGTTAGCTTTCCTTCAAATCATTTACAATGACTCTTAAGCCTCATTGAATTTTGATGTTTTTTTTTTTTTTTTGCCAACGAAAACTATCATTTTATTCCTCACCTCATTTTACTTGATCTTCTTTCTGCCTGGCCTATTGACTTTCTGACAGGAATTCATTTTCAAAGTGGCATAGAAAGGCCTTTTGGTTTAAACATGTGTGACTATGGCAGGATAGTGTATAGAAGTCTTTGGAAAGATTTTTAGACAAATTATTCACTGTTGATAGAAAAATTGACTATAAAGCACAAGGCATTCGCTATTCCGTACTGCTGTGCCAAAGGCATTTCCTTTGAGAAATATGGAAGTGTTAAGGCTGAGCAGTGTAAGTACTGTATGTGATCTTTTCCTATACCAATAGTTCTAGTATTTTCTCAGTGACCTGATTTTCCTTTAGTACTGTAATTCTTCCTACCCAAATCACATAGCTAAAATGCACCTAGTACTTCTTTATTTTGGATATCCCTTTTATTGGACATTCAAATTTTGGCATTATTACTAAGGTACAATCTTCTATCATTATACTTTCTATACTTGCCCTATTACCTTGAATTCTGTGATAACAATTATGCTCAATTACTCTCTCAATATTAGTAAGTCTATTTAAAGAGTCTGAATGACTTCATATTTTGCTTTGATTGAATCTAGTGACTAATCCACATTCTTATTTTTGCCTGGATTTTATATAATTATATTCTTGAGTACTCTGAAGATACATTAAAATACAAATGCATATATCTTAGAAACAGCAGTACAAATGTTTCATTAACTATATGTTCATGCTCTCCAGTTCTATTTCCTCTCCCGCAAAGCTTCTTTTAGTATATTTTATCTGTATTAAAAAATTATGCTTTTTTTTTTCTGTTTTTAGCTATCAATAACATATAGTATTTATTGGGTACATACACAGTAGGAGCTGTTTATTAAAATTGTTCTAAGCATATTCTTCAAAATGTCTTCTTAATGACCTTATGAATATGTGCAACCTTGTTTTACAAATGAGGTGAGGCTGAGCTAGAGTAGGAAGTTAAGCAACTGTTTAAAAACTCCTTAAAAATTAAAATAAGATTCAAGTTTAGAAAATATGAAGCCTGAATACATATTTTAAAGCACTATACTTAGAATTTCCTTGATAATACTACTGTGGAATATGCACTCTAAGCCTAGAATGAGGTGAGTAAAGTACATGTCTCAGGACTAAAATATACAGTTGTTGTTATTTAGTCACTCAGTCATGTCTGACTCTTTGTGACCCCATGGCCAGAGAAGCTCAGAGGGCTACAGGCCATGGGATTCTCCAAGCAAGAATACTGGAGTGGGTTATCGTGCCCTGGATCTTCCCAACCCTGGGATCAAACCTGCATCTCTTACATCTCCTGCATTGACAGGAGGGTTCTTTTCCACTGAGCCACCTGGGAAGCCCTTTGTTAGAATATGGGTCTTTAAAAAGCATATGCTTGTTATCTTTTTTTTCCAAAATTTGCAGTGGTGTCACAAGTCTCCATCATGAAAATTAAAAAATATTTAACTCATTATTGTAAATAAATGATATCAATATGAAATTTTCATGATGAATGAATTATCACTATTTTAAATAGAAACTATTGTTTATCTCTTCTTTTGCCTCAGGCTCTAATATGGCTCTACATAGAACGGTATACTTATCTCATCTTTATTTAAAAGGTGTGTATTTGCTCATCACGGATTTTTGCATTAATTTTGAGGTTTTTTGAAAATATTATTTTTTAAAAATATTATTAGTGAATTTTCGGTGCCTCCCCACATTTTGCACTTGAGGTGATTGTCTTACTCTCCTCACCTGAGTCCTGGCCCTGGGTGTGAGGCTGAACTGCTCGTTCTCAGTGATGGTCATCAGGGCACAGATGGATTTTCCCCACCAAACATATGGGAGGGTTGTACGTTTCTGTTTCATTGCAGTTTATCTTAGCCACATGACTTGCTTCAGCCAATAAAATGGGAACAAGATTACCATATGTCATCTTTTGTTGGAAGAGTTTAAAAGTCAGTGCACAATTTGTCATGTTTCCATATTTTTATGTTCCAGATTATAGAGACGTTGTTAGGCTGTGTTCTGATGAGACTGAGGCAAAAAAGAGCTGCAGGTCATTCTGCAATAGGTATCAAATGAGACCTTAATCTTTCTGGTTTAAACCTGTGAAATTTGGCTCCTTATTGTTACTGAAGAATAGTCTAACCTATTTTTACCTTTTCAGCAATTTCAAATCTTTGATAAATGTCTTTTTCTCAGTGACATTCATCCTGACTCCATGTCAGAAATTGCAACCTACACAAATGTATACACCTCTATACTTGTGACTTTTCATTACTCAACTCAATCAAAAGCATGTATTGGGTTTTGACATGCTGTATTAGTTACATATGTGTTATATTTTATGGCTACATACCATTCAGTACTAAGTTTATAAATTCTTATTCTTACATAATATGAATTACATAATTCTTATGTAATTACATAATTATTACTATTACATATTATAAATATTACATAAAATACATATTATGTAATTCATAATATGAATTACATAATTCTTATGTAATAAATTCTTATTCTTATGCAAAACTGTAATCTCCAAAGTCAGTTGATACAACAACTAAGAACTGCAGTTACCATTTTGGATTCACTGAGCAATCAAATAGGAAAGAACACAGAGCACTGTTTATCCAGTATCTTCTTGTTAAAACATAAACCTGGGTCTCAATAGTCATTAATGAAAAGCCTAGAATCTTGGGTGGCTAGATATTTTCCAAAGTGGGTGATTTATTATAAAATTTCAAAACATTTGTTGGTGGTATCATTTTAAGGTTAGATATTAGTTGAATATTTGGCTTTATATCAGCATAAATACAACCGAGTCTCCTCATGTGTATGCTTCATATATTTTCCTGAATTATAAAATTGCTAAAGTCATGCTAACTTTTGCTTTTAAACTTGAAATTTTGGAAATTTAAGTTAGCAGAAATATTATTAACTCATATAGCTGATTTATTGGATTAAATTATTCAGACTAAAGAACACAATATATTGAAATTATGCATCTAGATGGTTATAAGATTCTGGGGTCGTAAAATTGCTAAAGCTGTGCTAACTTTTGCTTTGAAACTCACTTGAAGTTTTGGAAGCTTAAGACAGCACAAACTCTTTAGCTAACACTAATAATACAGATTTATTGGATTAAATTATTTAGAGTAAAGAATATAGTATATTGAAATTATACATCTAGGTGGTAACTCTTGAAACTACCCACAAACCCACTGCCTCTTCATCAAGAGTCAGTAGAGAGAGGCATGGATGTGTTTTCTTAGTTGTATCTGTTACTTAGTTAAATTAATTATATTATCTGAGTATATAAAATAATGAAATATACAAAAAAATTGTTTTATTCATATTTTAGCTATGTCAACACGACTGATATAAGCAAGAAGCCACAAAATGCTTTTCAATTAATTATTGGAAATACATTTGATAAATATTAGAAGAAATATAAAATCAGAAAGGATTCTTCAGTGAAATTACTTCATCAGTGTCTTCATTTTTTTAAAGGTGTACAGCATGTTTATATGATAAAATTATGTATTAAAATATTATTTCCATTATAGCAATAATTAGCACCTCTATCAACAGGGTCTTAGTGTCTTTTAACTTTAATTCCAAAACTGTGGGTGTGGTTTATGAAATAAAATAAGGCAGCCCACACTCAAGAGTTTTTTGAAACACACAAGAATTTTGAAGTAAAATACATGCATTTGGTTTTAAACAAACTGTATAGGTTGTGAATGTATCATTTTTATACATCATTTTAACCAAACTTTTCATTTAACTTCTTCACTACATGTCCTAATGGCATCAGATAAGAGGTTTTCTAGTGTATAATTCTTTTGATTTGCAGACAATTTTAGAGATCATCTATTCTTACTGTCCTCACTTCTGAACTTTATTTTATTTTAAGCTCAAGATGTATATTACCAAAATCTTTTAATGGCTTGGAAAAAATTGCATAGCTAGTTAGGACCAAAAAATAGCTATACAATATTTCTTAAGATTTCTAGTTTAGATAAAATTTGTTACATATTGTAGCTGAAACACGCACGCACACACACACACACACAACTTCTCCTTTAGTATATAAAGGAGAAATTTAGGTTCTCCCAAAAGCAATCATAAGACAAATATTTGTGTGCAGGCAGTTTGTTTAGGAAACCAACCCTGAATATTCATTGGAAGGACTGATGCTGAAGCTGAAGCTCCATTATTTTGGCTACCTGATGCAAAGAGCCGATTCATTGGAAAGGATCATGATGCTGGGAAAGACTGAGGGCAGGAGAAGAAGGTGGTGACCAAGAATGAGATGGTTGGATGGCAACACCAAATCAGCAGACATGAATTTGACCAAAATCCAGGTGAAGGACAGGGAAACCTGGCATACTGCAGTCCATGGGGGTAGCAAAGAGTTGGACACAATGTGGCACTGAACAGCAAAGTTTGCTTTCAGGAAGAGCAGGAGCAGGAGGGAGTGCAGAGAAAGAAACTCTATGAGTTACCAGCAGAGTGTGTCAATGAATGAATTACTATTGAGAGTAACTGGGCACAGTCTTGTTTGGGTTATCCTGAAAATCACATGGGTCACACTTCAGAACAGTCTCTTTTTAAGATGAGAGGATTGGAAGATGTATCCTCTTATCTTTCTCTGGCTAAGAGTTGCCCCTGAACATTACTTTCCTGACACTTTATTGAAGTTATACTTGCCTACCTACAAGCTGCTCTGTGGCCAAAGAAAGCTCGCAAAAAGAAAATCAGAGGAGTGTGGTAATGAAACTTGTGCTGTCTGCCTTCCAGAATGGGTATGACACCTGTAGGTGAATGTAAGAGGTGGAATGAAATGATACAGAGCATTCCATCAGCAATATCTACTACAATCATTTTAGACCCATGCATAAGCAGATCTTCTTGCTAAAGGATAGTATCTAAGACTCTTCCTATTATACTACTTATGACAATAAACTTACAAATACAATTAATTCATTTCCCCCAATATGACATCCATATTCTTAAAATCAACTGAACTATTTCAGTTCCGGTATGAAATTTTGTTTAAAATTGTTATTAAATTATACAAACAATCATCTTTAAAATAAATGTTACAAGGATACATTGTGTAGGGAATATAGGCAATCTTTTACAACTTTAAATGGAGTGCAACCTAAAAAGTATTGAATTATCATGTTGTATACCTGAAGCTAATATAATATTGTAAACAATACTGCAATAAATATATAATCTCCCAAATAATTGACTCATTAATCTTTTTAGACAATTTCATCTAACAGTCAATGTTTTACAAGTTATGTGTCCATTCCAGGTACTCACACAGTTTGTTAAAGTAGTTAATAAGCATCTATCACAGAATTATAAAACTCACTGGGATCTTTCTCAAGAATACCTTAAGTCCTATCATTTTACCTTTAAACTGTTGTTAATATTATTTATTTATAGATTACTGGTATAAAACAAATTCATGATTGATAAATGGTTTTAGTGATCAGTTCTTTTACATGTAGTTTCATATATCAAAATTTTTGTCTTGTTTATTTTTGAAGAGTCTATCACCATCATGACTTAAATCTTTTAGAAACCATTCTTGACCTGTATTCAACTAGCACTGATAAGCGTAAGCAGAGAAAAGAAGTAGCAAACTTTCAAGAAGACACACATCTAATATTTAAAACAAAAGTCTATAAATTGGAAAGTCAAATATATCTATAATGCTTCTGAAATTGCTATAATATTCTTGTTGTTGCTGGTGTATATTTATCTTTCTCCTTCCCTCTGAGGCTTAAATTTCATCTAAAGCTGCGGTGTTTCAGAATAATTAATACATAATAGACATTCTCCTTTACATAGTCTCCAGTTTATCAAAGTAGAAGTGGATGTCACCTTGAGGCATCAGATCAAAATAAATGCTCTTTTCAAATTAAAAACTAGTCTAAAATTTTGTCCAACATAGGGGTTAAAAGCAACAGTATTACTCAGAGCTTGATATCCAAAGTCACAGGAGTTGGCAGATGAATGACTTCTAACTTTCCTTTTTCAGAGGTAGGAATTTTCAGGAGTTATTGGGTTTTTTGATTGATAGTTTATATCTTACAAGTCTTACTCATTTTTTTTTTAATTTTCATTACTGTTGAGTATACATTAGTAGTTATTTTATGGAAGCATTGAGGTTTCTCTTTTATTACTTTCAGTACCAGCTATAATCCTAATTTAATTCAGAAAGCAGGAAGTCATCACAGCAATGATAAGCTTGATATGTAATATTCCTTCATTTTAGACAATATTATAGACAATATGAAACTCCAAATGCTGTAATTTGTCCCCAGGCAACATCTCAGCACAGTAGCAGTTGTCAGAATACAACACAAAATTCTGAGTTTGGTAAACTTAGTTTATCCAAAGTTAATGCACTAAATGGATATTACACAATCACTTATGTAGCTAATTATAGATGGTACAAATAGTCATCAAAAGGATAATTTATTTTTCTTCTTTTTTATAGTTAGTGGATCCCTTTGTTTTATAACATATTTTGCAAAGTTGAATTGAAGCATTAAATGTTCAATTTCATCACAGTAAACATCTGAATTATAAGTGAATATAAAATACAATATCAAGCTAGTTGCTGAGGAGGCAGAAAGCATCACATGATTTGCCTCATGGTAATAAAATTTTATAGCTAGACAGAAGTCTCTTGTATTACAGATAAAAAAATTTTGGCTCAGATCTATTAAGTTACTTACTCAAGGACACAGAAAGATTGTTCAACTGGGCCTAGGATTCTTGTTTCAGCAAAGGAACTCACTGTTCATTTTAATGTTTTCAAAAATAAAATGGGTAACTAGATGCCTATAAATATAGCATAACTGGCTATAAAAATGCTTTGAGTAAAGGACTATAAGCAAATTATATCCACAAATATATAAATCATCTTTTACTTCAAACTCCTACAGACAAATATAGAAATGATGGGCCAGTAGAACTGAAGCTCTTCATTAATAACAGGTGAAATTTCCTGAATCAAAAGATTTCCTTAGTTTTGTTGTTTTTCAGTTAACTTCAAAAGATCTCAGCTGGTATCCTGGGTTCCCATTTTCACATGTTCAATAGAAAAGCTTTACATGTCTTACAGGTATATAAGGGAGTACTCTAATGAATATCACTATAACTCACTTCACTTTAAATTATGACTTTATTAAATCCACATAATTTCACATTCGATCCATCTTTATTTACCCAATAATGTTGTAGAATTGAAATGGATTTATTATCATCTGGTTATAATGATGCGATAAGGAATGGATTCACAATGAACTGCCTCAAACTTAAGTATTAAAATATATTAGTATGTTTTGCAGACAGTTATATTAGTATGTTTCTGTGGTGTGTGATAGAGAAAAATAGGGGGGCCAGGAAGAGAGTGTAAAGAGCTTAAAACCACATAAGCATGTGATTAATGCAGGTTTTCCTGATCATTTTGTTTAATGGAATGTTTTCATTAGAAAACATCTAAACTATAGGAATGTGATATCTATTGGAGAAAAATGTATAAACACCTAATTCCATTAATACAAAATAATTTAGTGTTTAATATACAAATCTTAAAAATTTTCCTTCCAAAACATTTTCAAAACTGTGATATGAAGTATCTATTTAGATGTGCTTAAATGAATATTAAGATTTGGGGGGGTGGGGATTGTTTTGGTCATAGTCTGCAGCATGTAAGAATTTTAGTTCCCTGATCAGGGATCGAACGTGTGCCCTCTGTAGTGGAAGTGTGGAGTCTTAACCACTAGACTGTCAGGAAAGTCTCAATTCTGGTTTCTAATTTTAATTAGTAATTTTTGTCTTTATTTCCAAAATTATCATTATTTTTCTAGTCTTTTACTCATATTTTATACATTAAAAAAATTTTTGGATGTAACAATCACACATACTTGTCCTAATCTATAATCTAATTTTCTCCAAGCTATAGGCCAAACATTTAAAAACTTTTATTTATCAAATTGTTATCATTTTGTTTTTTTTTTTTAATTTTTATTTTTTTATTTTTATTTTTATTCTTTTTATTTTTTATTTTTTTATTTTTTATTAGTTGGAGGCTAATTACTTCACAACATTTCAGTGGGTTTTGTCATACATTGATATGAATCAGCCATAGATTTACATGTATTCCCCATCCCGATCCCCCCTCCCACCTCCCTCTCCACCCGATTCCTCTGGGTCTTCCCAGTGCACCAGGCCCAAGCACTTGTCTCATGCATCCCACCTGGGCTGGTGATCTGTTTCACCATAGATAGTATACATGCTGTTCTTTTGAAACATCCCACCCTCACCTTCTCCCACAGAGTTCAAAAGTCTGTTCTGTATTTCTGTGTCTCTTTTTCTGTTTTGCATATAGGGTTATCATTACCATCTTTCTAAATTTCATATATATGTGTTAGTATGCTGTAATGTTCTTTATCTTTCTGGCTTACTTCACTCTGTATAATGGGCTCCAGTTTCATCCATCTCATTAGAACTGATTCAAATGAATTCCTTTTAACAGCTGAGTAATATTCCATGGTGTATATGTACCACAGCTTCCTTATCCATTCATCTGCTGATGGGCATCTAGGTTGCTTCCATGTCCTGGCTATTATAAACAGTGCTGCGATGAACAATGGGGTGCACGTGTCTCTTTCAGATCTGGTTTCCTCATTGTGTATGCCCAGAAGTGGGATTGCTGGGTCATATGGCAGTTCTATTTCCAGTTTTTCAAGAAATCTCCACACTGTTCTCCCTAGTGGCTGTACTAGTTTGCATTCCCACCAACAGTGTAAGAGGGTTCCCTTTTCTCATTTAGGGTAACAAATTATAATGATAATTCTTAAAGTTTGATTTTATTTTTATTGACATAGAACTGATTTGCAATATTATATGAGTTTCAGGTGTACCACATAATTGTCCAATATTTTTACATATAAAAATGATCACCAAAACAATACGGTGTCTAATTACCATCTTTCACCAAAGTTATTACAATATTATTGACTATATTTCCTATGCTGTACATTACATTCTTTTGACTTATTTTATAGTTAAAAATTTTTACATTTTAATCTCCTTAGAATATTTTGGCTATCTTCCCATGCCCCTTTCATCTGTCAATTCTCAGCTCATAATCTGTTTTTATGAGGCTGCTTCTGTTTTGTTTCCTTTGTTCATTTGCTTTGCTTTTCAGATTTCTTGTATAAGTGAAATCATATGACATTTACCTTTCTGTTTGACTTATTTCATGTAGCATAATACCCTCTAGGCCTCTATGTATTGAAAATGGCAAGATTTCATTCTTTTTTTATGGCTGATCAATAGTCCATTATAGATTTAAAATATTTTCTTTATCCTTTTATCTATCAATGGACTCTTAAGTTGCTTCCATATATTGCTATTTAAACAATGCTGCAATTAATATAAGGTGCATATATCTTTTCAAATTAGTATTTTTGTTCTCTTTAGGCAAATACTCAGAAGGGGAATTGCTTGATTATATGGTAGCTCTATTTTTAAATGATTTAGAAACTCCCATATTGTTTTCCATAATGGCTTCATCAATTTAAGTTCCCACCAACAGTGTACAAGGGTTCTCTTTTCTCTACATTTTTGCCAACATTTGTTATTTGTGATCTTTTTGATGATAGACATTCTGAACAGGTATGAGGTGTCATCTCATTGTGATTTTTATTTGAATTTCCCTAATCATTAGCTATGTTGAGCATCTTTCATGTGCCAGTTGGCCATTGGTATGTCTTCTCTTCAAGTACTCTGCCAAGTTTTTAATTAGATTGTTTTTGTTGTTGTTGTTTGTTTGTTTTCTGATATTGAGTTATGTGTGTTATTTATATATTTTGGATATTAACCCATTATCAGACATATAATTTGCAAATAACTTCTTCCATTCAGTAGGTTGCCTTTTTTGTTTATTGCTGGATTCCTTTGCTGTGCAAAAGCTTTTGAGTTTGATGTAACCTCATCTGTTTTTTAGTTTGTTTTTTTTTTTCCCTTTACCTGAGAAGGCAGATCCAAAGAAATATTGCTAAGAACAATGTCAAAGAGTATATTTCCCATGTTTTCTTCTACGAGATATCTGAAAAATAAAGTCTTGTGTTTAAGTCTTTAGTATATTATGAGTTTATTTTGTTTATGGTGTAAGAAAGGAGTCCAGTTTGGTCATTTTGCACATAGCTATCCAGTTTCCCCAACACCATTTATTGAAGATTCTGTTTTTCCTCATTATATACTCTTGCTTCCTTGTCATAGATTAATTTCCATATGTACTTTTTTTTTTCTGGACTGCCCATTTTCTTTCATTTATGTGTGACTGTTTTTTAATAATGCCACGCTATTTTGATCATATAGCTTTGTAGTATAGTTTGAAATCAGGGCATTTATCTTCATCTCATTAAGGTTTTTTTTCTTGGAGTTTTATTTTGTTCATTCATTTGGAGCATATTCCTCTTTTTCCTCATTATTAAATGTTCTGTGTCCATTGCTATGAATTAAGCAAAACTACTGCTCCTGGTCTTAAAGGCAGAGCCTTATGTAGGATTGCCCTTGATGTAGACTCATGCGCTGGTTGCCTCTGGCAGCCTGACTGAAGCTAGAGAAGTAATGGACCAGGAGTGGCTCAGCTCTGTCCCTGGCCCACAGTGGCAGAATGGCTGGAGCTGGTATGGGCCAGGGACCTGGGGTGTGCTAGAATAGCCCTGGCAGACCTATAAGAGTGCCTAGACATTTTTTTCTTTTTTTCTGTCCATTCTATCAAGGTAGTAGGCAGGCAAAAATTGGTACTCTCCCATGCCTCCAACTCTGGAGTGAGTCCCAGCAGTTTCTTGCTCATTTAGCAGACCTTTTTAGACTTAATAAGTAGATTTCCTCACATATACTGTAGGTGCCTTTTAAATTGCTGTGTTTTTTTTTTTTTTTTTTTGACTGTACCTATGGCAGGTGAGTCTGTGTGCAAGCCCCTCAGTGATATTCCTCCCTGCTGCAGGTCCTGAGATGGTTTCTGTCTCTCCTACCCATCTCTCTGGTTCTGCTATCATTTGTTGTGGAGAAGCAGTTCAATCAATCCTAAGTTCTCCCTCAGGAGAAATTGTTTATTTAAAAGTTAGATTCCCCGTGTTCCCAGGAGGAAGTGAGTTCAGGTTATTCTTATACGACCATCTTGGACCCAGCCTTCCAAAAAAAATCCTCTGCTTCATGAGAGAATGTGTCATTTATGTCTAGTAGTAAAGCCATGAGCAGGTCATATTAATGCAAAGATAGCATGAGCTGATTTGAGTCTTGTTGCTAACTCTTTGTGTACCTATGTAACAGGCTCTCAAAACCAACGAAATTTGTTTTTACCAGGGTCCCTTTATTTTTGCAGACCAGAACTTCAATTTTTGTACTTAACTCAGAGAAACTTAATTTCTCAAGGTCTCCTTCAAGTTTAAATATGGTGATTTTGTTAAGGAGAATGTAGGCACCAAATGTTGGCCTCCCATTTCTAGACTTTCCTTTTCTCTGGTATTGTAGCCTTTCAAGCCTTCTGATGTTTTTAAGCAGATTAAAAAATATATATATAATTTTTTCCCTCTGCGTTGTCTAGGTTTTCTGGAGGAAGCTTGGTTTGACCAAATGGTCCACAATTACAAAAGACAAAATGTCTTAAAGAGCTTTAATTGTTTGATAGCTTCAACATGAGTGCATATTATCTTGAAGCCTAGGATTAACCTCCAATTTCTTTTTAGTCTTTGAAATATGTGAGTGCTAGTTATAAAAAGTTATCAGCTTATATCTGTTTGAATTATACCTTAAATTTCCATAGAGATGTTCATTTAGGATGTGTATTTCATAGCAGTTCACTGTGTCAGAAGATGAGATATAAACATTAAATACCATTCTCAATAAAACTGAGCATCATTTTTTGGAAATGATGGCATTTGATATTATTATATACCATGTGCATATGAAAACAGAAATTATGTAAAGTGAAATAGGGATAGTAGTCTTGCAAATAAAGCCATAACAGTTTTTTGATGCACAGCAAAATGTCAACATATTAGATGAGTAATGATCAGTTTAAAATACCAAGAATCACGAAAGAGGTTTCACTCTTTAGTATAGCTGCCTATTGCCACGGTGAAAACTGAAATTCATTGATATGCAAAAATCTACATCATTTAAAAAAACAACATCCACACTCAAATGCTTATATTTAACAGAACCACAGAACTAACTAGATTAGCCCACCAAGCTCCTCTATCCATGGAGTTTTCTAGGCAAGAGTACTGGAGTGGGTTGCCGTTTCCTTCTCCAGGGGATCTTCCCAACCCGGGGATCGAACCCCAGTCTCCCTCATTGCGGGGAGGACACTTTACTATCTGAGCCACCAGGGAACCCAGATAAACAGAGCTTAATACAAACCTAAATAACATACCTCCCTTGTAGGATTATTTGAACGTCTTGCAATTACCCTTGCAATTACCTTGCAAAAACCCTAAGGTTTCTCATCATTTAATTCTATTGCAGTATTTTGTTCTCTGGAAGGAGTAAACTTTTGCAAGTTATTATTGTTGGAAGAATACTTATCTAATCAACAACAATTGCTATTCATTTTTATGCGGTAATAGGAACAAAAGTTTCTACCGTTTGTCAAATGCTTGCTTCGTGCCAGAGATGATATACAACGTGCCAGAGACTATACACATACACATGCCCACTAGATATAATTGTCTGTGTGTGTTTACATTCAGTTTTCTCTGGGATTAAATCTTTTCAGGTTTACATTCACTTTTTAGTTATATACATATGTGTGTGTGTGTATATATATATATATATATAATGTTAAATATTATAATTTTATATACTATAATGGTAAGAAACTCATATCCTATAGCAGAGGAGGACATGGCAGAGTAGAATCCACACCAAGTTTTGATTGGTGTTTAAGATAGTTCATTGTGTCTCAAATTAAGCCACCCACCACCAGTTGGCAGAAGACAACACTTCAGATTGAGATATCTGTGAGTCAAGTGAATTTTTTCAATTATGTTCATTTCAGTGCAATCCAAAAGCAATAGAATCATTCTAGCTTATCTGTGTCATAACCTGTAACCTGTAACAACAGATTCCTGTTGTAACCAATTATGTAGGTATTTTATACTAAGTTGTACTACATTACATGAGTTAATGGGAAAAGAAAACCAGAGTATTCTTAATAAATAAATTATAATAGATATAACTAAAAATTTTGGAAAAGTGTCATTGATGTAGTCTGTATATGAATGCCAGACTCAATGAACTTTCTGCATAAATCAACAGTGCTTTGATATTAAGACAAGCAATTAATCTCAGAAATTTTCAGAAATCATTTCTATACATAAAATCAATATTAATTGGAATTATATTGATTTGCAATTCTTTGCAATTAAATATCTTTTAAAATATTTTGTGGGTACAATCTCCCAATATTGAACCAAGAAGAAATAGAAAATATAAATGGACTGATCACAAGCACTGTAATTGAGACTGTGATTTAAAAACTCCCAGCAAACAAAAGTCCAGGATCTGATGACTTTATGGGTGAATTTTGTCAAACATTTTATCTTTCTGAAGCTGTTCCAAAAACTTGCAGAGTAGGAAAAACTCCCAAACTCATTCTATAAGGGCACCATCACCCTGGTTCTCAAACCACACACAGATACCACAAAAAAAAAAAAGAAAAATCACAGGCTAATTTCACTGGTGAATGTATACAAAAATCCTCACCAAAGTACTAGGCATTGAAATCTAACAATACATTAAAAGGATCATTTGCCATGATCAAGTGGGGTTTATCCCAGGGATGCAAGGATTCTTCGATATATGTATATCAATCAGTGTGGTATACCACATCAATGAATTGAAGAATAAATAGCCAATGTGTCTTAATATCATCAAAACAAACAGCTCAATGAAAAAATGGGCAGAATACCTAAATAGACATTTCTCCAAAGAAAACATACAGATGGCCAAGAGGCACATGAAAAGATGTTCAACATCATTAATTATTAGAGAAATATAAATCTAAACTATAATATGATAGCACCTCTTACCAGTCAAAAGAGTTACCATTCAAAAATCTACACACAATAAATGCCAGAGAGGGTGTGAAGAGCAGGGAACCTTCCTATACTGTTGGTGAGAATGTAAATTGGTACAGCCACTATGTAGAACAGTATGAAGGTTCCTTAGAATCTGAAAATACAGCCAGTGTATGAACCTGGAATCCCACTCAGGCATTTACCTGAAGAAAATCATGATCTAAAAGGATACATGCACCCAGTATTCATTGCAGCACTGTTTACAACAGCCAGACATGGAAGCAACCAAAATGTCCATCAGCAGAGGAATGGATTATGAAGATATGGCACATAAAAACAATGGAATATTCCTAACCCATTAGAAAGAATGAAATAATGCCATTTGCAGTAAAATAGACAGGCTGAGAGATTGTCATACTGAGTGAAATAAGTCAGACAGAGAAAGAGAAATATCATATCACTTGTAAGTGAAATCCAAAAAGAAACAATACATATGAGTTACTTCAAAGACAGAAACAGACTCACAGACTTAGAAAATGAACTTATAGTTAGCATGAGGGATGGGTGGGGGTAGGGATATTTAGGGAGCTTGGGATTGACATTCACACACTGCTGCATTTAAAATGGATAACCAAAAAGGACCTATAGTATAACACAGGGCACTCTGCTTAATATTATATAGCAATCTAAATGGGAAAATAATTTGAAAAAGAACAGATATAAGTGTAACTGAATTATTTTCCTGTACATCTGAAATCATTACAATATTGTTAATCAACAATAGTGCAATATAACATAAGATGTTTTAAAAGTTTGTAGGAATATCACCATAGCTTATATTTAGTTTTAAATTTGTATAGATTCAATATCATTGAAATGAAAACCATTTAAGCCAGTTTCAGGGCCAAAATTATTTTTTTATAAGATGAATCTATATACTACTTTTGGTTTAGAAACAGTGGCGTGAGAATAGTTAAGTTTTGATGAAGTAGGAACAAGAAGTATAAGGCACTCAGTTGAGAAATCAGTTAAATGAGAAAGTATGTTTTTTACGCACTTATCGTAAGAGGGCTTAGGATAATTCAGGATCAAATATGAAGGTTGAGAAACATAGCATACGAAGTTACCACGTTCTTATTTTTTCCTTAAGGTCCAGTCTGAGCAACAGACTCCTCCATAGTGTGATAATAAAGCAGAATAAGCCAAAATTCTATTCATCTTTAAAGCTGTTTTATGCAACATTATGTATTACAGAAACTCATGCTGAATTTTGAAATCACTTTCTTATAAAAGTAGTGAGAAAATTGACCTACAAGTATACTTTAATCTGAAAAATATAAATACATATTCATAAAAATAGAAAAATATACTGTAATCAAATAGAAGTAAATATAGTTGCCAAGGTAATACCTTCATTTTTCTATTCAGCACAAATTACTATAAATTTAAAATATTGAATTCTAAAGAAGCACCAAAGAGGTCACTTTGCAAGTCATTTTGTATTTATGGTACATAGAAATAAAATTTTAGTGTTTGAAATATATCATCTCCTTTTTAACTGCCTTCTAAGTGGCAACCCCTTCATCATTTTAAGTAGGCATTCAACTTGAACTATAAAATTCACATGTTATTGATCAATATAATCAAGTAAAACTACTTTTTATTTATTGTATTTGAGAAATTAACATTAAATTACTAATATTTCTGCCAGTTTAATGAGAAAAACTTATTTCTTTTTTTAATATCATGCTGACAAGGGTTTTCCTTCATAGAGATCTGTATTTCAAAAGATCAGATAAACTTTATCTCAACCTATGAATAAAGAATTCTCCTGTTGAGGCCATGGTGAAATTGACTTGCATGGAAAATGTCTGCTTAACCGGTGTCAGATGGGCTGGCACTTCTGGATCTGAAAGTCTTTTGCTAATTGAATGACTTGAATTTTATTAACCTACCAAAACTAAAAATTTATGTAATTGATATTTGATGCAATAAACAGTACCTGTTTCCTGAAGGAACACAAATAATGTAAAATGTATAAACAAGTAAAGAAATAGCATTAGAACAAAGCAATTTTACTAACCCCATAAAATGAGGGAAGAAAATAAAGTCAACAGTTTTGCATCCTTGTTAAGAGAGAGAATTCAGTAAATATAATCATTATATCAATAAATACAATCATTGTGAGTAAGCTAAACCCAGCATTAAAAAGGGACTCAGATTTATTTTAAACTGAAAAAATAAAATTGAATTCTAAAAATTCTAAATTTATTCTAAATTCTAATTTATTCTAAAAATTGAAAAAGTAAATACAACTTTAGTAATTATATGTTTTTGAGTGTGCATATGGCAAACATCTAAAACAATATGATCATACAAAACAGCGTGTTCGTAAGGGTTGCTTTATCTGTATTAAACTTATTTAATTATATTACCCTCTGAGATAAGTGATATATGATCCATACTTTAAAGATGAGAAAATTGATATACAAAAAGTCATTTGGCCAAGTCACTTTACTAATTAACAGTGAAGCTAAAATTCAAGTCTATGTATTTTTATCTTCAGAATTATCATTTTCAATGGAGAAAATTAAGTAATGAGAAATATATATGAGTAGCATCTAACAAAAAGAAATATGTTTAACAATGAGTAGTTTAAATATAACAGTGAAAACAGAAAAAGGGAAAATTTTATGTGGCTCAATTATATGAAATAGTGTGTTATTGTGTAAATTTTCGTTCTCATAAACTTCAAAGGATATAGGATAAAATTTTGTAATCCTGATAGTGGATTCCTTTAACATTAATTTCTTAGAAATAATCTTGTCTTAAAAATAAAAATGACTCAAATAGTTTGATTAATAAGCTCAGATGTAATAAATATGTATTCATTGTTATGTAATTTCCTAATGCAATTGAAACTGATAACTAAGAGCCAAGCTTTCTATTTCTTTACAAATTATTTATAACTCTTGAAGGTATGCTGAAGAATGACCTTGGATTCAAAGATACCCATGCCCTAATCCTTAATACCTGTAATTATGTTACCCGAAGGGATTTTCCAGATCACACTAAGATTAGTACTTTAAAACAGGGAGATTATCCTGATTTATCTGGGTAAGTCAATCTAATTATATCAACCCTTAGAAGCAGAGTACATTCTTCACCTGGAGACATAAGAGATTCAGAAGTGGGAATCACAGGGCTTCAAAGCTTGAGAAGAACTCCAGCCAGCTTTGCTGGCTTTGAAGATAAAGGTGTAATGTGACAAGGAATTTAGGTGACCTTAGGAAGCTAAGAGGCTTCTGCGGACCATCTGTAAGGAAACAAGAAATTCAGTATTGCAACTACAAGCAACTTAATACAGCCTATGGCTTTAATAAACGTGAATACAGATTCTCCTAGCAAACTTCAAGAAACTCAACCTTGCTGACAACTCCTTCCCAGCTTTGCAAAACTCTAAGCAGAGGACTTAACACTTCTGACTTAGAGGATTTTGAGAAAATAAATGTGTTCTGTTTTTAGCCAATTGCATTTGTGGCTCTGTATTAAGTTAGCACTGGAAAACTAAAACAATTATTTAATATTTTAAAAACTAAAACAATTATTTAATATTTTTAAAAATAAAAGAAAATGGTATGTTTAAATGGAGACAAAGTAAAACACTTCATATATTCAATTCTCATCCAAGCTAAATGCTAGGGAAGATTGAAGGCAGGGGAGAAGCAGAGGACAGGGGACAAGATGGTTGGATGGCATCACTGACTCAATAGACATGAGTTTAAGCAAACTCCAGGAGATGGTGAAGGACAGGGAAGCCTGGTGTGATGCAGTCCATGGAGTCACAGAGAATCAGACATCACTGAGCAACTGAACAATAACAAATAATTCATATATCAAAAATTCATCATTTATACAGCTTGTGAGTTTTAGTGTATTCACAAAGTTATAAAACTATCACTGCTATCTAATTCCAGAATATTTTCACCACCTCCAAAGAAACCACCTCCTCATCTTGGTACTCTCAGCCCCTGGCAACCACCAATCAACTTCCTGTCTCTATGGATATTACTGCTAGACACATTTCATACAAATATGTAGCCATTGTTTCTGGCTTCTTTCACTTAGCATCATGTTTCCAAGCTTCATCTATGTTGTAGAATGCATCAGGTAGAGAAAGAGATGGGTCAAATACTAATGTTACAGCTTAAGGTGTTGTTCAAATGTTTTGTTTCCATGTTGATCTTCTGCCTAGTCTATTTATTAAGTGTAGGATATTAAAGTCTGGCATTATTATTGTGAAATTATCTATTTCTCTTATCAATTTGTACTTCTTGTTAAGTACATATATTTTAATGTGTTTTGTCTCTAGTAAAAATTTTGTCTGAAACTATGTCTTTTCTGATGTTACTTTAGTCATTCCAGTATTCTTTCATTACTATTTTCATTGTAAAATTTTATATCCTTCTTATACTTTTTTGGTACAATTTTTCTATTTTCAACCTATGTTTGTATTTAAATTCAAGTTCAAATCAAACATTTGTCTGTTGTACCTAGTGTATAATTGGCTAAATTTAAAATTTAAATTCATCCTTGCAATATTTGCCATCTAATTGGAGTGTTCAATATGTTGACATTTAATGTAATCACTAATGAGGTAGGATTTATATTGGCCATTTTGCTTTTTTCTGACATATATTTTCATTCTTTTCTTCCTTCATTACTGTCACCTTTTATGTTCAATAGTATGTTTTGCACACAACTTGGGGTCTGAACAACAATAACATGAAAGTGAAAGTCACTCAGTTGTGTCCGACTCTTTGCCACCCCATGGACTATACAATCCATGGAAATCTCCAGGCCAGAATACTGGAGTCAGTAGCCTTTCCCTTCTCCAGGGGAACTCCCCAACCCAGGGATACCAACCCAGACCTCCCTCATTGCAGGCGGATTCTTTACCAGCAGAGCCACAAGGGAAGCCCAAGAATACTGGAGTGGGTAGCCTATCCCTTCTCCAGGGATCTTCCCGACCCAGGAACTGAACCAGGGTCTCCTGAATTGCAGGCGGATTCTTTATCAACTGAGCTATCACAGAAGCCCATATGTTTATACATTTTAAAATAATAAACATTTTTTTAGAAAAATTCAGTGATTTCCTTGGGGATTACAATTAACATATTTTTAAAAATCTATTGTATTCTACAGTTGATTTACTATGTTGTGTTAATTTCTGCCATATAGCAAAATGATTCAGTTATACATACATACATACATATATATATATGTATTCTTCTTCATAGTCCTTTCATTATGGTTTATTGTAGGATATTATAGTTCCCTGTTCTATACAGTAAGACTTTGCTGTTTATCCATTCTATAAGTAATAGTTTGTATCTGCTAATATTAACCCCCCAAACCATCCCTCCTACCCTTTCCTCCTCCTTGGGCAATTACCATATTAATTTATAAGAATTTAGTCCAGGTTGATGTCAACTTATTTTGTATATTTTATAAAAACTTTGCTACTATATAGCTCATTCCTTCCCAGTATTTGGTACAAATTGTAACTTTTATCTTGCATGCACATTGGCACTGATGTGTAATAACTACTTCATGTAGTTGTCTTTTAAGTAACATAGGAGAAAGAAGTGTTTCAAACAAAATCCCTGTATACTGACTTTATATATACCTACATAGTTATCTTTACCAGTACTCTTTATGCTTTCATGTAGATTTGATTTACATCTATTTTCTTTTCATTTTAGCTTGAATAACTCCCTTTATTATTTCTCAGAAGACAGATCTGCTAATGAAGAATTCTCTTGGTTTTGCTTATCTGAGGATAATTTCTTTTTTACTTTTGAATAATTATTTTGCTAGATATAGAATTATTGGTTTTTCAGCACTTACAATATGCATTCTGTATTCTTCTAGGCTCTTTGGTTGCTAATTAGAAGCAATTAATAATCATATTGAGGATCCCTCAGCCTTTATTTCTTCATATATTCTTTCTGTCTGTTTTCCTCACTCTTGAGACTTTCAACATGTATGTGTTGTCTCTGATAGCCTTCCATAGACCTCTGACACTCTGCTGATTTTTTCTTTTTCTTGTTTCTTTTTGTCCCTCATACTGAGCAATCTTAATCAACCCATCCTTAAGTTTGATAATACTTTCTTCCACCAGCTCAAATCAGCTGCTAAGTGTTTTTTTTTTTTTTAACAGTTTCCATGATTGTGTTTTTAACTCCAGAATTTATATTTTGTTCTTTTTTATAATTTCTAAATATTTATTGATATTCTCTATTTGGAGAGATATCATTCTCCTATTTTCCTTCAGTTCTTTAGACATAGTTTCTTTTAGCTCTCTGAACGTATTTAAAAGATCTTACTTAATTATCTCTGACAGTGAGTTAAATGTTTGGCTTTCTTTATGAATGGTTCTGGCTGATTGCTTTTATTTTTGCCCTATGCATGGATCATCATTTCTTATTTATTTGCATGTTTTATAATATTTCATTGAAAATTGCACATTTTAAATAGTATCATGTGATAATTTTGGAACTCAGAATCTGCTGCTTCCATGTGTTCATTGTTATTTATTTCTGTTGTTGATAATGTGTATTTAGTGATTTTTCTGATCTAATTCTGTATTTTGTTGTACATGGCAACTGAAGTCTCCACTCAGTTTACTTTATGGTAATTTACTTAATGTAAATTCAAAATGCTTTCAAAGCTGCATTACCTTTTGATTGACAGATATCTCCTCAAATCCTTGGAACCAATGTCTCCTTACCTTTGAGAACAGCTCCATGGGCAAGTCACGACACATCTTCAAAGCCTAGGCATCTTACAGTGTTGACTTAGTCTTTCCTTCCTGCTTAGACTGAGTCTTAATGTCATCCAAAATTGGAAATTTGCTTTTTTTTTTTTTTTTTATTCTTTCCTGGACACTCCCACAGTTCTGCTCACAAGCCATAGGCTTATATGTGGGCAATCCAGAATTATTTCAAAGATTTTCAAAACAGGAATAATACAGAGATTTTCAAAGCCTCCTATGGAGAGAACATTCCTAAGATTTCAACTGAACTTTTTGATCAGTTTGTTGATTGACCCAACTGTCATTATTGTCTCAGGCATCTGTTATGTCAAATAATTGCTGTTGGTTACTTTTAACAAACAAGGGGAAATGTTGTCTAGACTGGACAAGCTTTAACTCTGGTCAAATAAAGAGAAGACTTGTCAGTCTTTATTTTCAAGGGACTTCCAAACAGATTAAATAATGCCAGTTATCTGGGAACTGGGATTTCAAAGGTTCCCTTCCCCTGGTGCAGATGGTGACTGCTGCCAGGAAGTTAAAAGATACTTGTTTCTTGGAAAAAAAGCTATGACTGACATAGATAGCATATTAGAAAGCAGAGACATTACCTTGCCAACAAACGTCCATCTAGTCAAAGCTATGGTTTTTCCAGTGGTCAGATATGGATGTGAGAGTTGGACAATAAAGAACGCTGAGTGCCGAAGAATTGATGCCTTTGAACTGTCGTGTTGGAGAAGACTCTTGAAAGTTCCTTGGACTGCAAGGAGATCTAACCAGTACATCCTAAAAGAAATCAGTCCTGAATATTCATTTGAAGGACTGATGCTGAAGCTGAAACTCCAATACTTTGGCCACCTGATGCAAAGAACTGACTCATTTGAAAAGACTGTGATGCTAGGAAAGATTGAAGGCAGGAGGAGAAGAGGATGACAGAGGATGAGGTGGTTGGATGGCATCACCAACTAGGTGGACATGAGTTTGAGTAAGCTCTGGTAGTTGGTGGTGGACAAGGAAGCCTGGCTTGCTGTAGTCCATGGAGTCACAGAGTCGGATATGACTGAGCGACTGAACTGAACTTCCTCCGATGGCTCAGTGGTAAAGAATCCAACTGCCAATGTAGGAGACACGAGTTTGATCCCTGGGTCGGGAAGATCCCCTGGAGAAGGAAATGACAACCCACACCAATATTCTTGCCTGAAAATCCTCATGAACAGAGGAGCCTGGTGGGCTCAAGTCTATGTGGTCCCAAAAGAGTCAGAAATGACTGAGCAACTGAATAACTGCCTCTCCAGTATCTACCAGGTCTCTGGATTTCACTGTAATTATGCCCCTTGGTTTTCAATGCTGCTGTGGAGGTGAGTAGGAGGAGATAGGAACTGGGTAAGGTAAAACACCACACAACTCACTATTTACATATTATGTGATTCAGCTTTTATTGAATAAAGCTCCCTGGATTGATACAAGTTTTAGTTAGCTTCCAGAATTCTGAAAAAAGTTGTTAGACAATCTTTTCTTGGGTTTTTATTGGTTTTATCAAGGAGAGGATTTTCAGAGATATTTCTCCATTCACATGCTCAGGGCATATTTTAGATATCTATATCCTTAAAGAAAATGTATTTAGTAAAGAGAAAATAAATTATAAAAACTTACCTTCAACTATTAAAATGAGTACAGTGAACTAAATTTAAAGAAAGAAGAAGAAACAGATTAAGGTAAAAATACAATTAAATAAACAGAATATAAAAATACACTCTCATTTAAATCTTATAATAGTAGAAATTTTTTTAATGTAAATGCAGAATGCTGTCAAATCTCCATTACCTGTTAGGGTGGCAAGCTGAATACTAGCTTTTCCCCGATGAAAGCATTTTAAAATATCTATTTTTTGTCATCACCACTTTCACACACATAACACTCACCCTATATGGTATATGGTTACAGAGAAAGTACAGATTCTTTCCAAACCAATTTCAAAGAAAGACTAATACCAATTAGTTTCTGACCTTTGCATAAAAATTTGTGCTTTTTTTTTTTTCCCTATCCAGTCATTATCCAAAATCTTACAGCAAGTGACAGGATAATGATGAAATTGATTAAAGTCTAAGTAAATTTTCCCTCAGGATAATAGCCAATTGCATTCAATTTTGAGATTAAATTCTTAACAAATTTAATGCCAGCAATATTTAGAATACAATTATTAACTTACATTAAAGTATAGCCTGTAGCTTCCAAATTTTAAATGTCAAGTACTTATTGTGTCTCTCAGTACTCAAAAAAAAAAAAACTCAGAGGAGTTATCATTTAATAATTGCATAGTTCTTTTGTGAACTCTGTTTTAATTACAAACTCTCCTGTGCTTCATAACATTCTATAATATTGACCAAAACCAAGAGTGCTGTCAGATATTTCTCCTGCAAAGACGGGTTTAGTTGAAATCAGCCAAGAATTGCAATTCAAGTTCTATACCATGGTGAGCCACATGCAAGTTTCCAACAAAATAGAAGAAAGTTTCAATAAAAATAAAGAAAGTCAAGAGACCCATACTAACAGAAGAGTCCACAGCTTTTCATTGGATGATTCCTTGCCAGGAAGGAAGAGGAGTCTCTTTTCTTTCTGTTGGATTCTACTATTGCTGCAGAGTGAGGAGCTCCCACTTTGGGTCTGAACAATTCTATTTCATTGATGTTTCTGTTTAGTTTACATTTCCCCCCTTTGATCAAGGTCTTTATCTGAAAACATCACTGATAGGGGCTCTGTGACCACTTAGAGGTGTGGGATGGGGAAGGAGATGGGAAGGGACATATGTATATCTATGGCTGATTCATCTTGATGTTTGGCAGAAACCAACATAATTCTATTAAACAATTATCCTTCAACTAAAAATTAAATAATTATAAAAAAAGAGTCTGGTTTTCTACTTTCAGAGGATTTTTATTCCTCAGTGCCAGGAAGAACGTTTCCTTGAGTGTAGTGTCTCATGATGGAAAGAAAGTGCACAGATTGGAAACTTATTAGGATCACATTAAAGTAATAGGGAGAAGTAGGAGAGAGAATGTTTAAGCACTTTTTATCTGAAATCCATATGTTATCTACACCACTGGCATTGGAGGTCATCTGAATTTCGATGTCATCATCAAATTTGGCAATAAATTTCCAGCAGGTTTGGTCTGGATATCTTGGGAAAGCTCTTTCAAAAGATTTCCTGAAATCAAAGATTTCACAACATTCCAAAAGCATGCACTATTCTGAAAGCATATCTAATATCAATGTAACTATTGACAGTTTTGCCCTCGGCTAAAGTACAAAGTTATATAAGAGCACATAATTCATCCTGTTGAAACAAAATAGTTATAGGCAAAGATGCTGCCTCAACAACACCAAAATGAAATTGTAATAGAACACCCAACACAATATTTGCTGCCATCCCCTTTTAATACAAATCATTCATAAACTATGAGAAGTCAGCATTGCTGCTATTCAATCGCTGTCATGTCCAACCCAGTGACCACATGAACTGTGGCATGCCAGGCTTCCCTGTCCTTCACTGTCTCCTGGAGTTTGCTCAGATTCATGTCCATTGAGTCAGTGATGCTATCTAATCATCTTATCCTCTGCCATCCTTTCTCCTTCTGCCTTCAATCTTTCCCAGCATCAGGTTCTTTTCTAATCAGTTGTCTCTTTGCATCAGGTGGCCAAAGTATTGGAATTCAGCTTCAGCATCAGTCCTTACAATAAATATTCTGGGTTGATTTCCTTTAAGATTGAGTAGTTTGATCACCGAGAAATTCTCAAAAATCTTATTTAGCACCAAAACTGCAAAGCATCAGTTCTTCTGCACTCAGCCTTCTTTAAGGTCCAATTCTCACATCTGTGCATGACTACTGGAAAAACCATAGTTTTGACTATATAGACCTTTGCTGGAAAAGGTCTCTGTTTTTTAATGCACTATCTAAGTTTGACATAGCTTTTCTTCCAAGGAGCAAGTGTTT
The DNA here is from genome assembly GCF_019320065.1 of Cervus canadensis. NCBI lineage: Eukaryota > Metazoa > Chordata > Mammalia > Artiodactyla > Cervidae > Cervus > Cervus canadensis. The sequence goes on from NC_057401.1 coordinate 43,967,565, forward strand.
TTAATCCCATGGCAGCACTCACCATCTGTAGTGATTTTAGAACCCCAGAAAAGAAAATCTGTCACGGTTTCTACTTTTGCCCATCTATCTGTCATGAAGTGATGGGACCAGATGCCATCTTTGTTTTTTGAATGTTGAGTTTTAAGCCAGCTTTTCCGCCCCCCACCCTGGAATTCTCTCTCTCTCTCTTCTTTTTTTTCCTATAATCCAATCATTGTTGGCAATTTGATCTCTTTTTCCTCTGCTTTTTCTAAATCCAGGTTGTACAGCTGGAAGTTCTCAGTTCACATACTACTGAAGCATATCTGGAAGGACTTTTAGCTTTACCTTGCTAGCATGTGAAATGAGTACAGTTGCATTGTAGTTTGAACATTCTTTGGCACTGCCTTTCTTTGGCATTGGAATGAAAACTGACCTTTCCAGCCCTATGGCCACTGCTGAGTTTTCCAAATTTACTGACATTACTCAATGGAGTTTCCTGTAGAGTATAAAGCAGGGCCAGGAAGTAATCAGTCAGTATTAAGTAGTTGTGAGGGGCTTTGTCCATGACAGAGGGGAAAACAATGGTTGGGTTAAGGTTATTGCAACATAAAAAGTTATGTGAGAAGCAAACAGTAACAAAAGGACTACATTGGTGGTGAGAAAGCAGAAAAGAAATGTTGAGTGTGATGAAACTTCAGGAAATCTTCCATTGTATTAGGTAAAAGAATAATTAAAGGAGATCTCATAATAATTTTCTTAATAGCCTTAACCAAAATAAGTATCCATAATAACTCTAATCAAAGAGTGAATAGTCCTGTGTCACAGGGTCTAGTTCCTAGCTATAACACCCTATGGGTCCACGGTGGCCCCAGATTATTTGGGGAACTACTTCAAGGGCATTTAATTCCTTTCCATATGCAGAAGGAAGAAGGGAATCCATAACTGGGATGTCCAAAGGAGGTGAGTACTTCAAGCTTTCTTTCAGACCTTGAATGTTGTGTCATCCAGATCTTTGTAAAATTGGACTGGAGTTGCTATTGTTTAGTTTAAGATATAGAGATCTGTCGATAAGAGAGAAATGTTAAATCCAGTTTTGACAGTAACAAACCAGCCTGAGTACTTGACGGTGGCATTTATGTGTGTGTCCTGAATCTAGGTGCAGCTCTTATCCTGTTATTAGATTCCCTGAAGGTTGAACCTGAGTTTGGGCAAGCTGCAGTTTTTCTCTGATGACTTTATGTCCCTTTATGGCTAATGTCTCTTCACAACTGTTTTCTCATGAAGATGTCTGAGGAGAACAAAGCAGATGATCCACATTTTGCAACAACATCGTGCCTCTGGGGAAATTTATATCATCCATATCAGCCTTTAAGATTTGTTAGAAATAAGGGCTTACAGCAAAACCCTGAAGCATTGCTATCTAAGTGAAGTCAAAAGGCACTGGCTGGCTTCATCAACTGGATTACTAATGAATGTAATGCATAAATCAATTATACTTGGAGAATTTACTTTAGTGGGAATAGATGTTAGTAACATCTATTATAACATAGATGTTAGTAACTAACGTAGGATTAGTAACAACAGAGTGTCAAGAGAGATGTTATTTATTGCTTGGAGATCCTGGACAAACCTCCTCCTTTGAATCTTTGGTTTTCTCCTGGCTAAAGGATAGTATTATGGGGATTAGAGTAAGGGAAAGTGAAGCCTTGAGCCTTGTAATATTTTATTAAGAGATTTATACTTTGAAGGATGTTCAAAATGCAATGCTTATAGGATATCAGTTCATTCTAGGGTGAGGTCTTAGTGGGCCTATTTGAATCTTGAAGGGAGTTGCACTGTGAATTTTGCCAATATCTGTTGGAGATTTTGCCCATGAGAAAGGTGATAGCTGACTCAATAGGGACAAATAATTCGTGTTTTCAAAATCAGCTTTAGTACTGTCATTGATGGGACAAATAAAGAGCATCAAAAGTCATTTAATTCACCTGGTTGGTGACTTGGTTGACTACCATCAAATTCTAGAACTTTTTTCTTTATTTGGGAGTATTTCTATCATAACACTGCTGTAAGAAGTCTCAGTGAATTAAGTGGTTAAGGGCAGAGGAATTAAGGAGCAAAGAGTGTGTATCTCTTGAAGGGCATAAATAAAAAGGTATTGTTTCTGAGAAACCTGTTTAGTTCATTAGAGATCCTCACTACTTTGACTGTTTCTGTACTTTGAAGCAGGGGCTGTTTTATAATGGTAGGGTGAGCACCAAGACTTTCTTGTTTTTGCTTGTTTGTCTCAGTGAATTTTAAAATCCTATTTTACAGAAAGACAGTCTTAGACTCCTCAAAATATCAATTGATATAAGCGCTTCACTCAGTTCTGGAAATTTTTGAGCTATTGTAATCCAGTTGAAAGGAAAATTAAATTTGGGGATATCAAAAGTTCCTCATGATGGCCATTGATAGTCTAAATTGCTTTTGGTCAGATTGGTTAGTTACAAATACCTATGAGGAAGGATGGTGGTTTTTAAATATAAAACTGATCAGACACTCTGTAAAGGGACATGATAAATATATTTAGAATACTGGAATCTTATTTCTCAGAGGTTTTTCTCTAGAGGAAAGCACCATTTTCTAATAGATGAAACAATTTTCAGCACAAACAGCTCAGTTCAAACAGGTTGTAAACCTGAGTACCAGAAAGTTCAAAACAAAACAAAAAATAGCTTGGTCCTAGAAGAGAAAGGTTGAAGGCATTTTCAGCCATTTTCCAGAGAATGCACCTTCAAAGGATTAGGTCAAGATCTGAAACAACACAGTTTCATTTAAAGCAGTCCCTTCCAGAGTTATTGGACCAAAGGCATTTCCAGACAGCTTCAGTTGAAACAGTTTGACCTCAAGATTGGACCAAATCACCAAATGAGAACTTATATACAAAATAAGGCCTTAACCAGAAAGATAAGTTTTAAACAATTCCAAAGAAAGCCTGTGTGTGTTCTCAGTCTTCCAACTTTTTGTGACCCCAGGAACTGTAGATGGCCAGGCTCTTCATCCATGGGATTCTCCAGGCAAGAATACTGGATTGAGTAGCCATTCCCTTCTCCAGGGGATCTCCCCCATCCAGGGATTGAACATGGGTCTTCCACATTGTGGACAGATTCTTTCTCATCTGAGCCACTAGGGAAATAAAGCCTGGAGAGGTTCAAATGCAAAAAGGCTATGAGCTCAGGTCCAGGTTAAAGAAGAAACTTTAAACCCCAAGAGTGACAAAAAATTAGTGAATGACGCTGGGGTCTGTTATGAACATCAGACCCTTACTCACCAGCTCTGGAGACTTAACGAGTATTCTCTGTTCTCTGTACAGGTCACCATATGTTGACCTCAAACCAATAAACTGCAAGATATTTCTCCAGCAAAGATGATTTATTGGGGATCAGCTGAGAATTGCAGCTTGGGGTCTGCAAAATCATGTGCAAGTTCCCATATGCCAAGTGAAGGACACATTTGTAGAGGAGAAATAAAGTTGGGAGGGCTATAGTAAATAGAGAGTCCATGGCTCTTCACTGGATGAGTTCAACCAGTAAGAAGGGGAATCTTCTTCCTGTTGGGCTGTTTTTGTCTCAGGGTATGAGGGCTTGCCCTTCTGGTCTCCCAACTCAGTTTGTTTGAGTAAATTGTACAAAGTGATATTTAATATAGTGTTTTCATGATGGTCAAAATAAGGGACAAATATTTAAATACCTTCAATTTCATTTTGCTTTCAAGTCCTTATACTTCTGTACCTTCTATTTCTGAGCATACTAACAAAGAGATTTGTTTATTTATGCTTTACATTGTTCCAGCATCAATAAGTAGGATGTTGTAAAAGTGTTCTTTGTGCAAGTCAATTTCACTTAATGAAATGTCATATGAAGTGTATTCTAGCTATTCTGATTGGCAGACCTACTTTAAATACTTAATCTGCATTTTATTAGACATAAATTATATTTGACCTGTTTGATATACAGTCTTTTCCTCTGTATAATGTCAATGATTCTACCTCTCTTCCTGTTACTATGGGAATGGAAAAGTTACCTCTTCTCTATGAGAGCGTCTTCTCTACTCCCTCATACTTGTCAAAAAATTTTATCAGAATTATCTTTTTTCCATAACTCTCTCAACTAAGCTGCTTATTTGAATTTTATTTCATGTTTTCTATCAGCCATTTTTGCTGGTATAGCCTAACATAGATGAATACTCAAGAAATTTTAGCAGTAACCCTGTCATTAGTTATTATTACTATCCTGACTTTAGAGGTATGAAGCCTGAAGTACAGAGAAGCTTGGTAACTTTCTCTAAGAGGCACACCTTGTAAGTAGTGGAGGCTGGATTTCACCCAAGGCAATTTAAACAAATATGATTTATTTTCCTATTATAAATATAAACTATATATATATATATATAAAACACTGCAGCTTTCTTTTGGAGATTAATGTTAGATGAATAATAAATGTAGGTGTTGGGGATTAAGTACAAACCTAGGGATCCAGCAAAAGGACTGAAAACACCCAGGGAAACAGACTCTTGGAGGACACAAACAAAACCTTGTGCACAACAGGACCCAAGAGAAAGGAGCCTTGATCCCACAAAAGACTGAACTAGACTTGCGGGTAAGCGCTAGGAGTCTCCAGCAGAGGTGTGGGTCAACAGTGGCCTGTCACTGGGTTAGGGGCACTGACTACAACAGTCCTGAACGCTATGGTGTGCTGGCATAGGTCGTTTTGAAGGAGGTTGTGGTTACCTCTATAACTCCTACCATAGTTTGACCTCAGGCCAAACTACAGGGAGGGGACACATCTCCACCCGTCATCAGAAAATTGGATTAAAGATGTACTGACCATGGCCTTGCCCACCAGGGTAAGACCCAGTTTTACTCACAGTCAGTCACTCCCAGGAGGAAGTTTCCACAAGCCTCTTACTCTGATCCATCAGGGGGTAGACAGAATGAAAACCACAATCACAGGAAACTAACCGAACTGAAAAGATGTATCACAGCCTTGTCTAATTGAATGAAATTATGAGCCATGCCATGTAAGGCCACCCAAGACAGATGGGGCATGGTGGAGACTTCGGACAAAACGTGGTCCACTGCAGAAGGGAATGGCAAACTGTGTCAGCATTCTTGCATTGAGAACCCCGTGAACAGTATGAAGAAGCAAAAAGTTAGGACACTGAAAGATGAACTCTCCAGGTCGATAGATGCCCAATATGCTATTGGAGAAGAACAGAGAAAGAGCTCCAGAAAGCATGAAGAGGCTGAGCCAAAGAGAAAACAGCATCCAGTTGTGGGTGTGTCCAGTGGTGAAAGCAAAGTCCAATGCTGTAAAGAACAATATTTCACAGGAACCTGAAATGTTTGGTCCATGAATCAAGGTAAATTGGAAGTGGTCAAACAAGGGATGGCAAGAGTGAACATAGACATTTTAGGAATCAGTGAACTAAAATGGACTCGAATGGTGAATTTAATTCAGTTGGCCATTATTGCTACTGTGGACAAGAATCCATTAGAAGAAATGGAGAAACCATTAGTCAAGAAGAGTCTGAAGTGCAGTACTTGGGTGCTATCTTAAAAATGACAGAATGATATCTGTTCATTTCCAAGGCAAATTATTCATATCACAGTAAGCCAAGTCTATGCCCCAAGCAGTAAAGCTGAAGAAGCTGAAGTTGAATGATTCTATGAAGACCTATAAGACCTTCTGGAACTAACACCAAAAAAAAAAAAAAAAAAAAAAAAAAAGATGTCCTTTTCATCATAGGGAAATGGAATGCAAAAGTAGGAAGTCAAGAAATACCTCGAGTAACAGACAAGCTTGGCCTTGAAGTACAAAATTAGGCATGGCAAAAAGGCTAACAGAATTTTGCCAAGCGTATTCACTGGTCATAGCAAACACCCTCTTCCAACAACGCAAGAGACAATTCTACACATTGATATCACTGGGTGGCCAATAATGGAAATCAGATTGATTATATTCCCTGCAGCCAAAGATAGAAAAGCTTTATGCAGACAGCAGAAACAAGACTGGGAGCTGACTGTGGCTCAGATAATGAACTCCTAATTGCAAAATTCAGACTTATGTTGAAGAAAGTAGAGAAAACCACTTAGACCATTCAGATATGGCCTAAATCAATTCTTTATGATTATTTAGTGGAAGTGACAAATAGATTCAAGGGATTAGACCTGATAGACAGAGTGCCTGAACAAATATAGACAAAGCTGGATGTAGAAAAGGCAGAGGAACTATAGATCAAATTGTCAACATCTGTTGTATCATAGAAAAAGCAAGAGAATTCCAGAAAAAACATCTATTTCTACTTCATTGACTACACTAAAGCCTTTGAGTGTGTGGATCACAACAAACTGTGGAAAATTGTTCAAGAGACGGGAATACCAGACCACCTGACCTGCCTCCTAAGAAAATTGTATGCAGCCCAAGAAGCAACAGTTAGAAGCAAACATGGAACAACATACTTCTTCCAAGTTGGGAAAAACACACGTCAAGGTTGTATATTGTCACCCTGCTCGTTTAACTTATATGCAGAATACCTCAGGCTTCCCTGATAGTTCGGTTGGTAAAGAATCCACCTGCAATGTGGGAGACCTAGGATTAATCCCTGGGTTGGGAAGATGCCCTGGAGAATGGAAAGGCTATGGAATGCTGTACTGGATGAAGCACAAGCTGGAATCAAGATTTCTGGGCAAAATATCAATAACCTCAAATATGCAGATGACAACAACCCTTATGGCAGAAAGCAAAGAGGAACTAAAGAGCCTCTTGATGAAAGTGAAAGAGGAGAGTCAAAAACTGGCTTAAAACTCAACATTAAAAAAACTAAGATCATGGCATCCAGTCCCATCACTTCATGGCAAATAGTTTGGAAAACAATGGAAAAAGTGACAGACTTATTTTCCTGTGCTCCAACATCACTGCAAATGGTGACTGCAGCCATGAAATTAAAAGATGCTTACACCCTGTAAGAAAAACTATGACAAGCCTGTTTAACAGACAGCATATTAAAAAGCAGAGACATGTTTATAATAGCCAGGACATGGAAGCAACCTAGATGCCCATCAGCAGATGAATGGATAAGGAAGCTGTGGTACATATACACCATGGAATATTACTCAGCCATCAAAAAGAATTCATTTGAACCAGTCCTAATGAGATGGATGAAACTGGAGCCCCTTATACAGAGTGAAGTAAGCCAGAAAGATAAAGAACATTACAGCATACTAACACATATATATGGAATTTAGAAAGATGGTAACGATAACCCTATATGCAAAACAGAAAAAGAGACACAGAAATACAGAACAGACTTTTGAACTCTGTGGGAGAAGGTGAGGGTGGGATGTTTCAAAAGAACAGCATGTATACTATCTATGGTGAAACAGATCACCAGCCCAGGTGGGATGCATGAGACAAGTGCTCGGGCCTGGTGCACTGGGAAGACCCAGAGGAATCGGGTGGAGAGGGAGGTGGGAGGGGGGATCGGGATGGGGAATAAGTGTAAATCTATGGCTGATTCATATCAATGTATGACAAAACCCACTGAAATGTTGTGAAGTAATTAGCCTCCAACTAATAAAAAAATTAAAAAAAAAAAAAAAAAAAGCAGAGACATGACTTTGCTGACAAAGGTCCATCTAATCTAAGCTATGGTTTCTCCAGTAATCATGTATGGATGTGAGAGTTGGACCATAAAGAAGGCTGAGCACCAAAGAATTGATGGTTTTGAACTGTGGTGGTGGAGAAGACTCTTGAGAGTCTTTTGGACTGCAAGGAAATCAAACTAGTCAATCCTAAAGGAAATCAGTCCTAAATATTCACTGGACGGACTGATAGTGAAGTTGTAACTCCAATACTTTGGCCACTTGATGCAAAGAGCTGACTATTATAAAAGACCCCGTTGCTGGGAAAGACTGAAGGAAAGAGGAGAAGGGGACGACAGAGGACCAGATGGTTGGATGGCATCACTGACCTAATGAACGTGAGTTTGAGCAAGCTCCAGGAGATGGTGAAGCACAGAGAAGTCTGGATTGCTGCAGTCAGTGGGGTCACACAGAGTGGAACATGTCTGAGTGACTGAACAACAATATTCAGTCAAGGCAGAGAAGACATTACTGAATAAGTGGAGTACATGTCTGAAGAAAGTACAAATATCTGAAGGAATAAGTTTCTTTCAGGCACAAAGATTCTATGCAGACTGAAAATTCTAAAGGAATGAGGGCAGTGTTGGTGAAGCCAGGTTAGCCCTAGTGACATGAATATGGTCCTGCTTGACATTGCCAACATGGAAATCCTTATTGCATGTTAAAACCTTCTCTACCTCCTCCTCGTCATCTTGATGCTTCATCTCTCCTATTGCTCCAACCAATAAGATTGCTTATTGTCACTTCCCTTCTTTTCCTTATAAACACAGACATTGTGTCAGGAAATCTTGCTTACCTTTAAAATACTCCAGGAATCCACTCTTTCCCCCACTTCCTCCACCACTACTTCGCCTACCACCAGTTCAGTGATTCTCTACAGTTGGCCCAAAACATAGTACAAGGTGGTCCTATTAAAATATATATGGAATCTGATGCTGCAGTTCTCAAAACCTGCAATGGTTCTTTACTGAATTCAGAGACAGATCTGAGAATTTGCTCTTACTGGCACTGTTGTGTTCTGCTAGTGATTATTTGCTCTCTATCCTTAGTATCATGTGCACAAATTCACTTGTGAATCAAATTATCTACAGGGTTCTTTAGCCCCAATATCAAAAACCTTAGACAAAAACTCACTAATCCATATTATAAGTGCTAGCACCCTTGTTCCAATCAAGTATGGGTCATGAGAGTTGAAACACATGAAACACTACAACTCCTAAATGAACTTAATGAAGAGACATAAAATAAGCCAGAAATTAGAAGAGTGGTTACCTGTGCAGAAAATCCAGAATATGTCTACTCTAACCTAATGTTAATTATAGTCAACTATCTGATTCATCCATTTTTAAAGAAAAATTCTATTTATATCCTCATCAATGTTACCCACAACCTATTTTGCTTTCCACTGTGGACTGACTTACTACAGTTAAATTACATTTGGACTCAGAAATGTTTATCACCTATCAATTTTTTCTTTTGGAGCCTATCACTTTAACTGAATTAGTTATAACATTGACAGAATAACTGACCACATTTTATTTCTTTTTCTAACATGGCAAAAATTATGTTTTATTGATATCTATTTGCAATGCTTAATAAAGACTAAATAACACTTGAACTTTGCATATCTTTCAAAGTTTAACTATTATATTTTTTTATAAAATTATATGTAATAGTCATGGTTATAATATTATTCATCATCCCATATAAATCCCAAATTCAATAGACTTTACATGTAAATTATAAATATATAAAAATACATATTTTAAATGAAATGTTACTTTTCCATTCTTTGTACACTCTTTTTTTGACTCATATACAGGTTGAAAGCATTCCAGAGATTCTTCTTTTCTCCTGATTCATTCTGTCAGTTTTCTCTCTATGCTTCTCAGCTCCACACGGTATCCCTTACTGTCTGATTACTGAATGACTATATACATATATTCTTTAAGGTTCATTTAAAATAATTAAGCATACAACTTTCTGACAGCTGCTCTTCTCTGCTTTTCTATCTTGAATTCCTTCTTAACTTTTTTGTACTTTTGTCCTTCCTCAGGGTTTTCATTTACAACTGAGACAGACTCTTCATAATTTTGACTAGTCATAGGGAGGAGAAAATTCAGGTCATATCACATTCACAATCTTCAAGTCTTTTTGGCCTGGTCTTTTTATTTCTGCTTTTCTGTCTTTCTAGTTTCCGCGTGGCTGATCCTCTCCCAAGCCTATGGACTGAGTGTTTGAATTGCTATTACGTTTCCTGGAGGCATTCACTCTTCTCCAGCCAGTCTCATTTGTTGCTTTCAACAATCCTCCAAGGTAGACAAGGTAGGCCGTATTAACCACAAGTGAATTCTGAAGTAGTGGTTGGAGAGATTGAGGCCCTGAAAGTTCATGTAGAATAGGCAGAAGAAACGATGCAATCATGTTTTAAGCCTTCTTCTTAAATGACAATGAATGGCATGCTAGGAATAATATCTGATAAGATCTGGCAACCAACAACCAAAGGGGTTTACTTGAGAAAGAAGACTGAACAGCCTGTTAGTGTAAGGATGCAAATCCAGCTCATTTCAAATCCAAAACACATGCTCTTTTTGCTACATGACAGTTTTTACAGTTAGATGCTCTTGGCAGACGTAGAAATAAATATATCTTGACACACACTAATCATGATTTTATAGAGGAGGGGTAGATGCAGTGGGGACTCATGGCTCATTAAAGTCTTGAAATCATCCAGAAAATCTCACAAGCACTGCCAAAACATTTTTTTGGTGTTCCACCCTGCCCTGGTGAAAATGAAAAATTGTTAAACTCTATCTCGCTCAGTCATTTAGGTGATTGTCAATTTTATTGGATTTTGAAAATAAATGCTCAAGTTAAAAATATTATCCTGAGTGCTGTGTTTATGTATGCTTATATGTTTGAATATGACTAAAACCAGGAAGGGTGCCTATAGTACCAACTTCCCTGCTGTATCTATTTAATATTAAAGTCTTTTCTTGATCAAAATAGAAACTTTGTTTGTGAATGAGACATTAACTTTAGGAGTATGCTAGAGTAAGGGTCAGAAAAATTTTGACTTTTAATCAAGATCATCTCCTCCTTAATATTGTTTATCCCCTACATTATATTTTGTGTGTAGTATGCTTGTTTTGTCAGTATGTATTAAAACTCTCCTTTGTAATTTGGAAACCACAATGTATATAAAAGATGTAGTTCACTGGCAATCTTTAAGTTCACCAATACATTTGTAACTAATTTCTTATGGCCATAGCTTGAGATACACTGGCATGAGACTGAATAAAAGGTCAGCTTCACACTGGATTTTAAGCATTCACCATCAGTGTCTCTCCAGGAGTCTGAGTCTGTGATATACAAAAAGTAACACAGAGGTCAGAGTACACAAAATTGTACAAACACACGAAGAAGTACCGAGAGAAAACAATAAGCGGTAGAAGTCATGAGGGAAAGCAGTCTTGAGCAAATAGTAACCACATTACAAGTAGATGAAATTATTCAGTTTAAACAGACTTCACATGAGCATACATGAGATGTGTATGCAAAAATAGAATGACTGAATATCATGAAGGCAGAGCTAGAGTAAAGAACAAAGTGTATCTACTGACAAGAGACAAGTTAAACATGAAAAGGGTGTTGTATATCAAATAGGAACATAGGCTCCTTGACTTTGAACCCTACAGCCTCAAGCTTCCTGTTTTTCCTCATTTCCATGAGACTTAATAATCTGGCACTATATGAGATGATCAGAGCCCTCTTTCTTCACAGTGGTCTTCATGAACTCAAGTAGCGCAATAAAATACCTAAGAAAGTATATTTGCATGAGGAAGCCATAGCTATGCCAAAAAGCATTTCAATATGCAGAGCCGTAGAGATTATATTGTCTAAAGGAAGAAAATCAGGCTACCCTGGTGGCTCAGTGGTAAAGAATCTGCCTGCCAATGCAAGAGACACAGGTGTGATCCCTGATCCAGGAAGATCTCCTAGAGAAGGAAATGACAACCCACTCCAGGATTCTTGCTGGAAATCCCTATGGACAGAAGAGCCTGGTGTGCAACAGTCCATGTGGTTGCAAAGAGTCGGACATGATTTAGTGACCGAATAACGACAAAAGTAGAAATCTAAAATACCATGATGGTAATGGATTTTACTCTATCTGAGAGGTTTCAGGTGATTTGGCTTTTCTTCAGAGTATTAATACAGTATAAAAAGAAACTGTAATGTTGAGGGAACTCCCAATAAAATGTACATTCACGATGTTATAATTATTACTTTTAGCAATATGGATATGCTCAAAGATTAATCAAAGTCCTAGTTAAATACACATGCTCACAGGACTCTTTATTTTTTAAATAATGAACACAAGAAAAAAATTAGTCCATGAGAAAAGGTTTACCTCTTGTGTTAATGTTCTCTAAGAGATGTTCCATTGATATAGTTAGCACCTGCCTTCTGAGATAGTTATTCTTCAACCTCTAAATAGGTTAAAAAAAGAAGTATACAAATGCTTTGTACAAATGAGTATAATGCTATGGACAAAATTTTATCTTTAGAAAGAAATACATTAACATAATTACAGTTTGCCACATGTAACTCATCAGAAGTGTATCAGAATATTGTATGAGCTACATATGTCCTACTTTACAATTAAAATGCATTGGTTTTCAAATCAGTGTCTGAAACACATTATTCTATTTACTCCATTATGGAAAGGAATAAATACTTGAATCCAAAAAACTGGGGAAATCCAATCATTTTATTATATATTACAGGTAGCATAAATATGAACTAACCTCCATTGATATGTGGTTAGTTAATATAAAAAATATACAGAGAAATAACTTTCCACATGGAAGAAATCAGCTCTCTGCTTTATATTTATGAATCAAAAACTAGACTATCAAAAAGCTTTTTCTAGTTATTAGAATATCTATTGATATTAGAATTTCTGTATTTTGATGCAAGAATATCTTACTAAATTGCTGCTATTCATGGTCACTTGAACATTATTGGTTCATGGGTAAATTTAGAAGTTATTTATACTATAAATATAAGCCACTAAAACATCAGTTATAGATTTTTTTCAGAAACTTTATGATCATCTGTAGAATATTTATAGTCTGGTCAGCAAGAAGACTAACTTATCTAAAATATTTCAGTAAACAATAAGAAAAAAATTTCCCAGCCTTATCAGGAGAGCATTTTGTTCTGAGTTTGGCACTTTATCACTCCATTCAAATGGAAAAGCCCTAGGTCTTTCATCATAAGTCTTTATCACAAGTGTTACTTCAATTGTTATACAAACAATTTTAAACTCAGTATTGCCTGAGCATTGTTTTCCCTATTTGCTTCTAAGTCTCATTGGCATAATTCTACAAATACACATTTTTTAAATTGTTGTTGCTGTTTTTGTTACTGTGTAAGACCTACACTTGTTCTTTTATGTATCATTCAACAAACCTAAGTCCTCAGTGAATCTGAATTCTATAAACCTGTGATACCAAAACTCTAGAATCAGAATCCTGTCAACAGCTTCTTATAAGATTATTGTGCCTGCCCCCAGAGTTTCAAATTCAGTAGGGGCCCAAGAATTCATGTGTCTAACAAGGTCCCATCTGATGCTATCCCTGATGGTCTGGAAATATGTACTAAAATGTTCAAAAAGTTAAAGTAAAAGCTACCCAAATGTTTAATAGTTTGGTTCAGTTGGTGAATTTGTTTCTAATCCACATAGATGCTCTTGTATCTAAGCAACATAACCTATTCCAAAATAACATGAATACATTTCATATGATTTCTTGAAAATCTGAATAGAATGCCTTATCAAAACCTCTTTTTAACTGTTCACTTTTAGCTATTTCTGATTGGTAAATATAGAAATATCATTATTACTTACTTATTGCATTATTTTACAAATTTAAAGTATCATCAATATTTTGATGTTTGTAATTCAGATGTGAAATGAGTTAAAAAAAATTTTTCATGTCCATATTCACGAAGAAATGTGTAAAAATGAACAGAAGTAAAATCATGTCCAAATTACAACTTTTTAGCATTTTTATATTTGTCCAGTTATAAAAAGCAGGAATAAAAATATGTGTTGAAATAACATGGCCTAGCTTTAACTTCATGCAACAATTTCAGTATCTGTGCCCAAACCATTACCTAACTATATCCTTTCATATGATTTCTAGTGGTCAACTATGATAAATATAATAGGTCTTCAAGTCTTAAAACACTACATTGTAACTTATCCCAAGCATAAAACCTTTGTTGACTTTAGTTTTCCCAAATATGCCAAAGTTAGCTTTGCTGTTGAAGTTAAAATGTACATTATTCAATATTAAATTTAACTTCCTTTACCTGCTACAAAATTATCTTAGGTGAAACTAGCTGTCACAAATCAAAGGAACATTTGTTTAAGGTTAAATCCTTCTCCTGGAGAAACGTTACTTACATTTGAGTGAAAGAAATGAGCATCTTTTTCCTAATCCCAAAAGTCAGATCTCACTGTACTATTGTTTGACATAAATTATGTGTGTGTGTATATGTGTGTGTGTCTACTTTAGAGTGTGACATTTTATATGGTGAATGTTAAATTCAGATGTTCATTGCCTTATTCAATTAAGGCAGCTGTTGAGTGAATTTTCAAAAAGGTTGTTGCTATGCCAATATCAGTTCCTACATTTAGAATGCAATGCTAATTTTATCATGCAGTGATATCAGTTTTAAACAGACATCGTTCCACCATTTGCTGCTCCATTTATTAGATGTGTATTCAATACTCAGCCTACGGCAGGTACTGCGTTAGGGATGCATTGATGAATAAAAGGTTCTTTCTGGCATAATCTATAGATTTGGGGAAAAATGTTCTTTTTAAAAAATGTATCCAAGAAATTGGTGAATCCTTACTATAACTAATTATAAATCTTCAGAGGCCTTTTATTTATCTGAATAAAGCTGTAACACTTAAAATAATTTTGGAAGTTATTTTCTGGAAATGTTTTCAGAGCTGTGATACTTTATTCTGGATATTCTGAAAATTTAGGGAAAAAATCTCAGTTTATGTGGATATTTAGATTTATAGTAGACTTTTTTTTTTTTTTAGTGAACACCCTTTCTCATTCACACCACCTACTAAACAATGAATATCTCGGCACACTTGGATTTGATTTCATTAGGCTGGACACTCAACCTAAGTAAATCAATCAAAGATTCCTCCCCTGGAATTTTGACTCAAGAAACTGCTGAGAAATAGAAAATAAGGATCACCTGAAGTTTAAGTTTAAAAGTACATAACATCAGAGATGATATTACTTAGGGGAGTAATAGAGGACAATTGGTCTTTCTTACCAAGTGAAGAGGGGAATATACAGATGCACATGAGGGAGGAAGTAACTCCCTACGGAATTCGGAAATCCTAGGATATGATACTGACATTCCAATTCTAGAAACTCTCTCTTGACTTGAGCCAGTTTATGTTTTACTTGAAATTACAAGCTTATTAAATACAAGAAAAAATATTTTGTCTCCTGAAAACAGTTGCAGATAATATGAAGCAAGTCTGCTGAAGAAAAAAATTCAGTAATCAAACTGCTTATGGTCCAAATAATCTATGAAGTTATAAATAAAGGGATCTCTTATACTCCCAGGTACAATATTTTGAAAGTTAGTTAGAGTATAAAGTATTTTGACAATTCTTTTTGAAATTCCTAAGCAGAAAAAGCAGTTGCACCAAAGTTTCGGAAATGGCTTTACTATTAAATAGTTACAAATTTCCCTCAAAGTGAGAATAATGCAGTCTCATATTTTGCAATGCTTTTTAAGTGAAACAAAACGTATTGGTTTAAAGATCTTTTTTGTTATATGCAGCCTCACAATTTCATAATTTCAGCTCTAATTGTGGCCATTCAAAATTAAGAAGAGATGCATTATGCTCTAGAATGTATAGGTAAAACCTTATTTTGAATCAAACATTATTCACCATGAAGTTTTTCATGGAAAGAAATGTTTATAATCTTTTTCAAAAGAATATATTAAAAGTTGCTGAGTTTCCACCACCTGTTCCTGACAGCTATTTCAGTGTAAGTAATACATCACAGGGGTGATGGCAATCTGATGATGTATTGGAACTATACATCATTGTGGTGACGGCAGTTTAATGACAGATGAGTAATACATCTTCAGGTAAAGCTCTCAAATTTAGGCCTGCCTGGAAAATAGAGTTTCTGGAAGGAGAAAACATCTTATCAACTTTATAAAAGAATGCAGGTAATAAAACATAGTTTGTTAAATCAGAGGGTTATAAGTTTGGGTGCAGAAATTGGTATATTTTAATATCCATATTTATTTCTTTCAACAAATCCAAATGCATTTTGTATTAAAAGGTGTTCCTATTTTTTTTTTTTTTTGGTCTTCTTTATACTTCATTTATTCATCATTTCAACATGTATCATTGTGTATTTCTGATTCATTTTTTTCCTTGGAGATGGAAGAAATTCCTTTTTAGATAAGAATATTTAGAACCAGAACCAGTCATACTCCTCTTGCTAATAAAATCTCCTTTACTCTGTAACGGTAGAGATTTTATTTGACACTTATTTCTCCTTTTTCTGCCTTTAATAAGCTGTTCAAAAATGCATTTTGGAGGGTATAATTTCTTTAAGGGCTTAAGTTATTTTTGTCTCTACATGGATATAAAGAACCATAACCTTTGATTTCTTATACTTATTAAGGGGAAAATAAAGAAAGAAATCTTTGACAAAGACTATTAATATTACATGTTTTTAAGAAAAATTATTACCCCCTATCTACATTAAAAAGTAGAAGTCCAAAAAAAAAAGTAGAAGTAGATTTACATTACACAATCTTTAACATTTTTAAACTGTTAGAGACTACTGAAGTATGTATTTAATTTTGAAATTTAGGGGCAAAATCCTAAAAGATGCATTTCATTCATAGAATTAAAGTCATAATAGCAGAAGTCATCGACAATACTTAACAGAACTTGATAAAGGTAATAACATGTTTTTTAAACTAAAACATTATAACAGGTTGCCTATAAGAGGTAAAACGACAGTTATGATGTCAGGCCCAGATCTGTTGTGACATTTTGAAAATGTTTATTGTCTCACATTAGGAATTTTATCCCAGGTTTGCCTCTGAGATTAATAACACAGAATATCCAAAATGAAAACTAAGATCAGATTATTCTATTAAACTATTATAAGAAATATCTATAACCAAGATCTGGAACTAGAAAATGAATTTACTGTACTTTTTCCTTTATTATCTGTTAGATTAAATGAATATATATCTAACTTTCCTTTCTCTTTAGTAAATGGTTCCTGAAGAGGAGAAAATATAGCCAAAGAATATATGGAAAGTGAAACACATTGCTAGTTAAGCTGTCTTCAAATTAAAACAGTGATAAATTGCCTGTGAGTGAATCTTAATGGATGATGTTAAATCAGAAATATGGTCTTTTGTGGCAGTCAGACCTGGATTTCAATTTCAACTCTGAGATATCTTAGCTGGGTAATTATGTATGAGACTTAACTATTTGAGTCTCAAACAGATATTCCATTACATTTGCAGATTAAGCTGATTATTTTTCAGGCACTCAGGTACTCAGGAAAAATCTTAGACCATTCTCCTTAGGTACCCTAAAGAAGATAGATTAGAGGACCTGTTTCAGGAAGGATGCTGTCACCATAGATACCCAAAATATGAACTAGATGCGGAAGACAGGGAGGAATCTTGCAAAATCTGTTAAATCCCTTTCTGTGTCCAACTGTCTCTGCCTAGTCCAACAAACATCCATCAAACATTTCATCTCCATGTGAATTACCTTTCTCCCCTTTGAAGACACAAAAATGTTATCCCCAATATCCTCTTTTTCTTTAGCTGAAGATGACATTACAAGTGAGGGTTTTATCCACTTTGGAAAGTTATTCAGTTTTCCTGGGTCTCTCTCATGTATATCTGATACTGAATCCAAGTTGGATACTGAGGGACCCTTCTGGGTACAAAAGCCTGTTCATCCCCTGTTTCTCGTTTATAGAAAAAGGTTTAGTCTCCCAGGCCTTCCCTGAGTCCCAAAGAGCGGGCACAGTCAGTCACTGATTTGGGAAGTGAAACTGCAGAAACAGAGGAAAAGCAGTTAAAGAAGAAAGATAATGACAATCAGTTCAGTTCAGTTCAGTTCAGTTGCTCAGTCATGTCCAACTCTTTGTGACCCCATGAATCGCAGCACTCCAGTCCTCCCTGTCCATCACCAACTCCCGGAGCTTACTCAAACCCATGTCGGTCGAGTCGGTGATGCCATCCAGCCATCTCATCCTCTGTCGTCCCCTTCTCCTTCTGCCCCCAATCCCTCCCAGCATCAGGGAAAACTGGAAAAACCATGGCCTTGACTAGACGGACCTTTGTTGGCAAAGTAATGTCTCTGCTTTTTAATATGCTATCTAGGTTGGTCATAACTTTGCTTCCAAGGAGTAAGCGTCTTTTAATTTCATGGCTGCAATCACCATCTGCAGTGCTTTTGGAGACCCCCCAAAAAAAGTCTGACACTGTTTCCACTGTCTCCCCATCTATTTCCCATGAAGTGATGGGACCAGATGCCATGATCTTAGTTTTCTGAATGTTGAGCTTTAAGACAACTTTTTCACTCTCCTCTTTTACTTTCATCAAGAGGCTTTTTAGTTCCTCTTCACTTTCTGCCATAAGGGTGGTGTCATCTGCATATCTGCATATCTGCATATTTATGTTTCTCTGGACAATCTTGATTTCAGCTTGTGCTTCTTTCAGCCCAGCATTTCTCATGATGTACTCTGCATATAAGTTAAATAAGTAGGGTGACAATATACAGCCTTGATGTACTACTTTTCCTATTTGGAACCAGTCTGTTGTTCCATGTCCAGTTCTACTGTTGCTCCCTGACCTGCATACAGATTTCTCAAGAAGCAGGTCAGGTGGTCTGGTATTCCCATCTCTTTCAGAATTTTCCACAGTTTATTGTGATCCACACAACCAAAGGCTTTGGCATAGTCAATAAAGCAGAAATAGATGTTTTTCTGGAACTCTCTTGCTTTTTTGATGATCCAGTGGATGTTGGCAATTTGAGCTCTGGTTCCTCTGCCTTTTCTAAAACCAGCTTGAACATCTGGAAGTTCTCGTTTCACATATTGCTGAAGCCTGACTTGGAGAATTTTGAACATTATTTTACTAGGGTGTGAGATGAGTGCAATTGTGTGGTAGTTTGAGCATTCTTTGGGATTGCCTTTCTTAGGGATTGGAATGAAAACTGACCTTTTCCAGTCCTGTGGCCACTGCTGAGTTTGCCAAATTTGCTGGCATATTGAGTGCAGCACTTTCACAGCATCATCTTTCAGGATTTGAAATAGCTCAACTGGAATTCCATCACTAGCTTTGTTCATAGTGATGCTTCTTAAGGCCCACTTGACTTCACATTCCAGGATGTCTGGCTCTAGGTGAGTGATCACACCATCGTGTTTATCTGGGTTACGGAGATCTTTTTTGTACAGTTCTTCCGTGTGTTCTTGCCACCTTGTCTTAATATCTTCTGCTTCTGTTAGGTCCATACCATTTCTGTCCTTTATTGTGCCCATCTTTGCATGAAATGTTCCCTTGGTATTTCTAATTTTCTTCAAGAGATCTCTAGTCTTTCCCATTCTGTTGTTTTGCTCTATTTCTTTGCATTGATTGCTGAGGAAGGCTTTCTTATCTCTCCTTGCTATTCTTTGGAACTCTGCATTCAAATGGAAATGTCTTTCCTTTTCTCCTTTGCTCCTGTGAGGAGCTACTCCAAGCCGGCGGTCAGGGGCAGAGGCCCAGAGGAGCAACCCCGCCTCCAAGGAGCGGCTGCTGCTGGGCGCAGGAGGGCGGAGAGGAGCTACTTCACCTTGAAGGTCTGGAGGGGCGGCTGTGAGGAGATACCCCTCATCCAAGGTAAGGAGCAGCGGCTGTGCTTTGCCTGAGCAACCGTGAAGAGATACCCCACATCCAAGGTAAGAGAAACCCAGGTAAGATGGTAGGTGTTGCGAGAGGGCATCAGAGGGCAGACAACGACAATAGTTCAGCCATAAAACAGATCTAGTTCCTCCTCAAGGGGGGTGCATAATAATCTGTAGGATACCTCTGAGGTTTTCTTTTGGAGGTAAGATTTTACTTGTTAAATTAATTAGGGTTATATAAGATGTTAAATTACATAGAAAGCATTATCAAATAAGACTAAGTATGATAATACTAAGCCTTATTTATCATGTATTTGTATCATTATATAGATATTCTAGAAATTGTGTGGAATTCCTAGAAATATGACATGTTTTAGTTATCACCTGTAATTCTAGCTATGATTTTTAAATGTTTATGTCATCCTCTGGGACCCCAATTAGAAATGGACAAAAAGGTAAATGATCTTCTGACTTTATTCTCTTTCCATCTGAAGTTGCAGTCATCATAATTGAGGTTCACACTAAAAGGACTGAACCCGAGTTCAGGGAAGCACCCTGGCTGACTTTCATGCAAAAGCAGTAGCAACAGAATTGAGAATTGTGGCACATGCAGATGACATTAATTTTGCTTCTGCAAAAAAAAAAAAAAAAAAAAATCAAACAAACCCTATTTGCCATCTTGATGTCCTTGCAACATTGCAAAAGTCTGATTCTGAATCAAATAATTTGATGTTGGTAAATAATGGCCATACATTAAATGAAAAACTGGGGCTTTGGGACATCCAAGACAACCATTTGATTCTTCATTTGCAAATCCCATTTTTCAGTTAGTTATTATTATTATTATTTTTTTTTTTGCATTTCTCCACTGGCCATAGTGTATTAAGAACAAAGACAAACAAAAACTACCTTTCTTTCTAGAGGCCTCAGATCTCCTCTCTCTGGACTTTTTGAACATCTGCAGTTGGAAATCATTCAACTTCCATTTAGTGTGGATATCTTATTGTATCTATGTTTTTTTTCTGGAAGAGCAGAAATCTTTCCTTTCCATAATTCTGATGCTCTCATAGTGGCAAAGACATTTAGAAGGTGTGTTTCCCACTTCAGGAATACCATCAACAATCTCTAGTGATTGAGACACCCACTTCACTGGGCTACTTGTACAAGTCTTTGTGAAAATCTTACAAACCTCTTGGAATTACCACTGCTCCTTTAACCCTCAAGCATCAAAGTTGAGAGAACCAATGGAAAAAAATGGATTCAAATAGAACAAGTATCAGTTACATGGGACTATATGAACTGAGAAGGATGTTCTTCCCCCCCCCCCAGTCTTAGAGGAGACTTTTTCACTTAAGCTATCTATGACTTACCGTAATTTGGTAAAGTACACCTTTGTGAACAAAGGTGGACCATTTATATTTTATCTACACTTGATTCCTTCAGAATTCAGAAACTCTCATTATTCTTAATTTCATGACAATATATTTATCCACATAAGCTCAGTAAGAATCTGTTCTCATTGTAACAGGACATAAATAGAATTGGCTATACCACCAAGGTTTTGAACAGGAATGTCATATTTGAAAGAGATGTGCATGGGCTCAGATATGACCAGGCAGCTTTAAGGAACTGCTTGTAAAAATAAACCTGGGAACTTGCCTACAAGTTTCTGGAAAAGCAGTCTTTAAAAAGAATTTATACTCAATTACTATTCTTGCTGCATGTAAGAATATAAATATTCAGGTCAAGTTTAATATAAACATATTCGTTTTACTGTGATTATCTTTAGTAAAACATGGGGGTAATTGTGGAGAGAAAAATTACATTTTTACCTCTGCAGGCTTCAGATTCTAGTCCTATTAATTGTCTTTGAGGTTTTGTTATATACTTGCAAACTGGAACTGGATCATTAATTGTTCCAGTTTCCTCAAATGACGCACCAAACTAGTATTTTCAATTTTCTCCCACCCTTCTGATTTGGGAATCACTAAGAATGAAGACAGCCTTCCAAGTGCTACTGTGAAGGGATCTTACCAAGTGCTACTGACCACTGACACTGTTGCAATGCTAGAAGGTATTGAGCCTTGGATATACATCTCACAGCTAAGGAGGAATCCACCTGATACCTGCTTCTGTACAAATGTAGAGACCTCAAACTGACAAGCAAGAGAAGTAGCTGACATCCAGGTAAACTGCTTCTGCCTGAGATGCTGGATCAAGACTTACTAGATAAACACATATCCCTCTCTTCCTTTCTTTCTTTTTTTTTTTTTTTTTGTTTCCTTTGTCTTCTCATTGATCTAGAAAGACACCATCATCATCTGTATCTCTCAGACCATAGGAAAGGGGGCTACCTTTTCAGACTGCTGTATTTGTCATAGGCTCAGACCTATCTATAATTATCTACATCACGTTTGCCCTCACTCTCTAAGAAATCTCACAAACAGCATCCATCTTTGCAAAGCATTTAGGATGACACTTTATTTCAGGTAGAAGATTCTCTTCCCATATGTGCTAAAGGTCTGTTTAACTCTTTGATTGAAGGGGTAGACACAGTAATCCCTGTGAATAAATCTATCCCTTTGTTAGGAGTGGATACAAATTGCTAAAACATTAGCTTCCCAACAAAGATCCTTAGACTTCCTGGCCAAAGTTTTTCTTGAATATAGGATAGTCCTGGATTATCTTTTAGCTGAATAAGAAGGTATTTGTTCTGTGGCTGACACCAGCTGCTGTGCCTAGATTGACATTTATGGGGAAGTTGAAACTTAGTTAAGTAAAATTATTAAGCAAGCCAGCCACTGGCTTAAATAGATGACTCCTTCAACAGGGTCTTTTTTTGATTGGCTTGGGTCTTGGGGACCATAACTTCAAAGTGTACTCCAAATATTGGGAATTACTCTGTTTATTACAATCATAATAATTCCCTTAGCACCTTGTTTCATCTCAGAAGTTTTAAATAGATATTTGCAGTGGCTCACCCCAGACAAACCATCTCCCTAAGACTGGAACATCAGAAAAGAAGCAAAGAGAATCACAGATTTATGGGTTTTGAACCTGGAACCATGACTTTTGAATGTCATAGGGATTAAGCAAAAGTGTCATGTCACCCTAAGGATTAACAAGCTGTAGAGCTGTAACTAGTTGGACCAAGTGAAGTGACTTAGCATGCACGCATGCATTGGAGAAGGAAATGGCAACCCACTCCAGTATTCTTGCCTGGAGAATTCCAGGGACGGAGGAGCCTGGTGGGCTGCCATTTATGGGGTGGCGCAGAGTCGGACACGACTGAGGCAACTTAGCAGCAGCCCCAGCAGCAGCAGAGCTGTAACTGAGAGTGAAGCTGAGACATTAAATTTTAATTATACCTGTCAGGCCAAAAATTTTGATCAAATGGAGGGGAATTGTTAAGATAATCACAAGCCCACCAAACCTAGACTTAATATTGAATGTAACTGCAGTTTTGGTCTTCTCCAGAAACATAATCTTACTTAACCATTTGGAATTTTCTGGTCAGTACCAAAGGAGTTATGTGTCATATGCACCCTTTCTATACCACTCCAGAGAAAAAAGATGCTGTCTGAATGATAATAGCCATGCTGTTTTGCTGTTCTATTCCCCTGCAAAAGAAGATTTTCTGTCCTAAAAATAATCCTTTCTTTTCCTTTTGCTAATAGCTCTCTCACCTCATACTTCTGCTTATTAAAACCTCCTATTTTGTATAACCATTTAGAAAACCCTTCAGTTCCTAGATGTGATGCTGCCCAACTCATGAATTGTCTGTTAAAGTCAATTAGTTCTTTAAATATACTCTCTTGAATTTTGTTTAACATAGTCATGCCTGATGTTTTCTCAAAATGCCAGAATGCATTTTAAAGCATAATGAATTTGATACCATATATGCATGTGTATAAAATTAATGATCTTGCATTATTACATAAATGCAAAAATCTTTCACATATAAGCTATCATTTGGCAATATAAAATAAAAAAACATTCATAAAACATACTTAGCAGTTAAGGAGTTCAACTCAACAATGAGAATTTCTCATAAAATTTATTATCAAAATTTATTTTTTTTTAAACACTGTGCACTACTAAGGGTCAAAATGCACTAAAAATACAAAAAGTTCTTTATCACCATATTCTTCAAATTTTTTTTCCAAGTTAATGAATGACAAACAAATATTTTGTTTTTTACTTCTTTACCATTAAGCTGTTGATCAGTTGTTATGGAAGTCTGAGTAATAGCTCTGTTTAAAACGTCCACATACTAATCTATAGAAACAGTGAATGCTCCATTATTTGGCAAAGACTTAGCAGATGTTAAGAATCTTGATATGAAGAGATTATGCTAGATATTATTTGGTACACTCCAAATGTAATTACCAGTGTTCTTCTTTTAAGAAGAAGGTGAAAGACTATGTCATATAAAAGAGTAGAAGGCAATGTGATCAGGGAGGCAGAAATAGGGCGTTGTAGCCACAAACTAAAGAATTCTCACAGACACCTGAGGCTGAAAGAAGCATGGAATAGACTCTCCCCTAGAATCTTCAAAGGAGTGAGGCTCAGCTGGCACCTGTTTCCCTGTATCAACCCTGTGACACTGTGTTCTGACTTTTGGACTTTTTATGTATACAGTTCACTTAAGGACATAGCACAGATCTTGTGCCACAAACTCTTCATCTTATTGCAAACTCCACAATAGGTAATCCACAGACCACATGCTTTAAAGCTAGTCTGTGTTTATGTGGCAGCCTGTGCGGGAAGGAAATTGGGGGGAGAATGTGTATGTGTACTCAGTCATGTCCAACACTTTGCGACCCCATGGACTGTAGCCCGCCAGGCTCCTCTTGTCTACGAAAATTTTCAGGCAAGAATACTGGAGTGGGTCATCATTTTCTTCCTCCAGGGGATCTTTCTGACCCAGGGATCAAACCTGCATCTCCTGCTTTGGCAGGTGGATTCTTTACCATTATCATTTCCCAGGGGGATTCGGTGTCACCTGGAAAGCCCTTGGGGAGAATGGATACATGTGTACATATGGCTGGATCCCTTTGATGTTCACATGAAGCTATCACGACAGTATTTGTTCATTGGCTATACTCAGGTGGTGCAGAGGTAAAGAGTCGAGATGCAGGAAACACGAGGTTCATTCCCTGGGTTGGGAAGATCCCCTGGACGAGCAAATGGCAACTCATTCCAGTATTCTTGCCTGGAAAATCCCATGGACAGAGGAGCCTGGCAGGTTACAGTCCATGAGGTTGCAAAGAATTGGATACAGCTGAGCAACTGAGCATGCATGTACATACTCTAGTATAAAATAAAAAGCTTAAAAATAAAAGCTATTCTATCACTTCTTTTAACATTAATCAAACCTCATTTTTGTTTCTTTAATTTCCATCACTCTTCTTTATTCTCAAGTAAATGAATGTCATTTAAAATCTACAAATTTAAAAGCTCCATGCTTTTTCCTTAAAACTACTCATGGAAAATCTTAAAAAGAAAAACACTAGCAACAATTTCTTTTCTTATACTTTTGTATTCAGAGATACTTTTATTTAATCATATATGCTACTGATTACTTTTAGATATGCTTCCCTGGTGGCTCAGAGGGTAAAACGTCTGCCTGCAATGCGGGAGACCTGTGTTCGATCCCTGGGTTGGGAAGATCCCCTGGAGAAGGAACTTTTAGATAATACCCCAAACCTAGGGGACAATTTCATTCTTATTCTTATGTTTACTCAGATTTGGAAAAAGCCAATTTTGTTGGTCAGATAAAAGTCAACCAGTAAATGAAAAATGCATCTGTTTAGTAGTCTTTCTGTTCTTCTATATTCAATGGATTAACATATTCGGTAACACTAATTTTAAAAAAATTTGTAAATGAATGTTTTATTTAATATAATAGGAACCTCTCTACTAAACTAATATTCATAGAAACATGCATATGTGTTTCATGTTATTCAAAGTACTTAGCAATCAGATTCATACCTCTGACCTACAATATTAATATTAAAATTGTAAATAACAAGATCTCATTATTAATGGAATAAAAATGTTGCAGATAGTAGTAAATAAAAAGCCAATAAGTGTTGCTTTTTCATAACAATTGAATTGAACAGAAATGCGGTGCATTTTCCTTAAAGGGATGTTATGCATTTACATTCAAAAAGTGTGTTTATTTACTGCCACAGATTATGTTTCCTTTACCAAATATTTATTTTAGATTCATTTGTATAAATATTGTCTTATCTGTAGCTACATATATGTGTATAACAAGTAGGAAGAATAGGTAGCCTTGAAATGCACTGATGTAAAAAATATTTATTCAGAGTCTGATGTAATTTATGCAGTCTGTTATGATTCCTAATAAAGTCATTGTGATTTTTCTTTTCTGTAAACTACCAATGGGATTATTATTTCCCTGCAATGAATCAATTTAAATAGTTATCAGGCACTTATTCAAATATTTCAAATCTGGTTTCCCCCTCCTATTTATAAGTACCTTTCTTTATCCAAAACAAATTGCTACTGGCATTTATCATTTGTGAAAGAAGAAAAGATCTAAATTTTTTTTCTTACAGATAATGTATCTTAGAGACTACACTTACATGAACAAAACAATTGAATTATTTAGACTAACGTAACTATTCTCAGGCAAATTATCAAATCTACTATATAGATAAACATGATCCATATGCAGGGATTGGGGAAAAATGTTTACAACTACAAATCTAGAGGGACTTGTAGAGTAGGAGGAAAATGCTCTAGAACAATTTCTACTTTGTATAATCTTCCCTTGCTTTATGAATATTGCTTGAATCATTCTAATATTTTGCAAAAAAGTATCCCTCAGAAAATATAGCTAGAGGTACTGCATAGACCTTCTAATCCACTAGCAGATTTATTAGAAAAGGGATCTGTAGGAAGGAATCTGAGTTCTTTCTCCTTCAAGTGTTGGGCATTATCTTAAGTGGTGAACATATGACTTTTCTTTGCTTACTAGGTACAAACCAGAAAACAGAACATAGAATAACACATTTCAATTGATATGTGCAATCAAGAAATTTTTCTTATTTTGTGTGTATTCAGTGTATGTTTATTTTGTGTATTCAATGTGTATCTATTTTATGTGTTAATAGATTTAAATTTACCTCACTTGAAATGGCTTATCTGTTGGGCCATCTTGTCCTGTTCTAGATCATGCTGCCTATCTTCCATTGTTATAAACAGAAAATAATATTAATCAAGACACTCTCAGTAAAACTCAGTGTCCACACCTGTTCATCCTCATAGCCACAGGCTCCATGTGGCTGTTGAACACTTAAATATGACTAGTCATTATTGCAATGCCCTGGAAGTGTCAAATACACACTGAATTGTTGTTATTGTTGTTGTTCAATCAGTCACTTTGGACTCTTTTGCGACCCCATGGACTGTAGCCTGCCAGGCTCTACTGTTTATGGGGTTTTCCAGGCACGAATATTGGAATGGGTTACTATTTCCTCCTCCAGGGAATCTTACCAAGCCAGAAATCAAACCCCTACCTCCTGCATTTCTTGCATTGGCAGGCGGATTTTTTTTTTTTTTTTTACCACTGAGACACCAGGGAAGCCCATACATGTATAGCAAATATTAAATATGAAAAAAAGTATGTAAAACATCTCAAGAATATTTTGTATATTGATGATGTGTGGAAGAAGCATTTGAGATATTTCGGGGTTAAAAAATCAAAATTAATTTCACCTTGTTTCTTTTTAATTTTTAATTGGCCCCCAGAAAGTTAAAATTATATACATCACACTCAATATATTTCTATTAAATGGAGCTATTTTAATCATTAACCAGTTTATAAATTATATGCAAAGGAAATGTCCCATTTAATCATCACTAAATTAAAAAATCAAAACTCAGTGGGACTAATTGGCTTGGCTAGCTTACCTAACTCATAAGTAAATGAATCCTCTGTCTCCAAATCCTTTTTTACTTTTTCCAAATTATTTGCAAGGTGCTTAGCTTGAACATTGCTTAGGAAACAGATGGCAAGAGTTGAAGTCCTGATAATTAAAGGTATTTTTTTTTTATTTCAATTTTTAAAATATTTCTACAAATGAGAAGTTTGTGATCTGGTTTACTAATAAATCAAATTTAAAAAAATTAAACTTAAATAAAGTTGGCATAAGAATAATTATTATTTACTGATTTGACTATTGGTAGCATGGATTTCTTTTTTACTTTCTGAAATATCTTTTGAGCTATTTATTTATGTTTTTTTGCTCTGATCTACTTTTGTGTTGCATATTTTTGGAGTTTACTAAAAATATTAAGGTTATAGTTTCAGAATCTAAAAATCTATAAAATTTGCTGTAAAGATATTCCTTTGATGATGCCATAAAGACTTTATTTACAGATAATTTGGTACATGTAAATCACTAATAGCTGATAAACATGAAAAGGTCCCATTGTGGTACCAAGTAAGTAAGCTTCTTGTGATGGTTTTAGGAAAGTGTAATAAAAACATGATGTAAAAATATCTGCAAAATATCAGTTTACAAAAGCATACAAAAGTTTATTTGGTAAAATTGGAAATGAGTAACATAAATAATAGTAAAAATATTTCAAATGATAGAACATTAACTTTAAATTTATTATTTTCTTACTAAATGTGAAGCACGTTTATTTAGCCTAAGTACATATTATAATGGCTTCCAAGATGGCACAATAGTAAAGAATCTGCCTGCATTGCAGGAGACACAGGAGACTCAGGTTTGATCCCTGGATTGGGAAGATCCCTGGAGAAGGAAATGGCAACCCATTCCAGTATTCTGGCCTAGAAAATTCCATGGAAACAGGATCCTGGTGGGCACCTGTCCAAGGGGTTATAAAAGAGTCGGTCACAACTGAGTGACTTAGCACACATATTATAATTTGTATTACCTTAGTCAGTCGTGGCCAACTCTTTGTGACCCCATGGACTGTGGCTCCTCTGTCCATGGGGATTCTCCAGGCAAGATACTGCAGCGGGTTGCCATGTCCTCCTCTAGGAGCTCGTCCCAACCCAGCTGTCCCACACTGCAGGCAGATGCTTTACTGTCTGAAGCACCAGGGAATCCCAAGAATACTGGAGTGGGTAGTAGCCTGTCCATTTTCTAGGGGATCTTCCCGACCCAGGAATCGAACTGGGGTCTCCTGTATTGCAGGTGGATTCTTTACAAGTTGAGATACCAGGGAAGCCCACTTTTATCTTATATTTGCATATAAGTTTGAAATTTCATTAAATTCTTTAGGAAAACAAGCTCAAATTTTAATGACTAATTAAAAATACATATGGTTCTATTGATAGACTTTTATGTAATCATCTGCTGTCATCATTGTAAAATGTGTTGGCGTAATGTAAAATCATGGGTTTTGAAGTCAGTCTTAAAATTATCTGTTGTCAGTCATACCTTGGCTCACGTATTGATTGATTGATTGATAGTCTGGAGAAAATCTTAAGTGGTGTTATGTTTCATTGTGTCGGGATAAAGTCAGTAAAGGATAAATTATAAACCTAAAGCAGTTTGTCTTCCCTTTGTCATACTTAGTGTAGAGGTTTTAGAATCCATCACAGTATAATCAGTGTAACATATTAAATACAGTATCCATTTTAAACTAATGTACTGTTCCTTTATCAATATTCTCTATTAGAAAATAGAATTCACAATTTGACTTAAAAGGTTAGACTAACATGTCAATTTTGATTTAGGTATTTATCAATAACTAAGTACAAAGGATGAAAAACGATCTTGAATTTTCATACGGGTAGTAAAAATTTATTTTTAAAAATTTGCATTCATTTGGTACATAATGTTAGGTAAATGAATTTTCACTAACTTCTCAAGCTCCATTTTGCCAGTGAAAGAAAAAGAAGGAAAAGTGTATCTATATATAAAACTTATCCATTCTTTAGTATTTTAAAATGCTCCAGAGGCATTCCCTAGTAAGCCAGACAAAAGACCATTAAAGCTTGTATCATAAGAACTGGAGATAGAGATATCCACGACAGTTCCCAGGACGATACTTCTGTTTCATACATTTGGGGAAGTAGGTGGCAAAAGCAGAGGCATGGCCTTCATTAAGAGGAAGGGAAAGAGCTGATTTCTGGAAGGCACAGGCAAGCCTCCTCCTCAGGTATCAACATGGGCAAACACCAGTGAATCTTTCAGGAATCATTTCAATAGGAAGTCAGATACTCCAGAAAAGGGACCTTGATACACTCTAAACCTATTACAAACTGTATGTTAGTTTCAACTTACATTGTTTATTGTCCCTTAATGTCTTGAGAGTCTCTTAGACTGCACAGAGATCCAACCAGTCTATCCTACAGGAAATCAGACCTGAATATTCATAGGAAGGACTGATGCTGAAGCTGAAACTTTAATACTTTGGCCACCTGATGTGAAGAACTGACTCATTTGAAAAGACCCTGATGCTGGGAATGATTAAAGGCGGGAGGAGAAGTGGATGACAGAGGATGGCATCACCGATACGATGGACATGAGTTTGAGTAGGCTCCAGGAGTTGGTGATGGACAAGGAGGCCTGGCATGCTGCAGTCCATGGGGTTGCAGAGAGTCAAACATGACTGAGCGACTGGACTGAACTGAGTGTCTTGGATTTGGGCTTCCCTGGTGGCTCAGCTGGTAAAGAATCTGCCTGCAATGCAGGAGACCTGGGTTCGATCCCTGGGTTGGGAAGATCTGCTGGAGAAGGGAATGGCTACCACTGCAGTATTTTGGCCTGGAGAATTCCATGGACTGTGTAGTCCATGGGGTCACACAGAAACAGACATGACCGAGCGACTTTCACTTAAAGTCTTGGAGTTAAGTGAACTTAACAAGTTAACAGTAAAAAGGGAATGGTTTTTGCAGTTTTCCTAAGGGATTAGAGACCTTATGAGAAAGCATCTGCTTTACAGGCCACTGAGGTAGAAAGGAGAAAAACAAAGTAAATAAGTGAACATAGACTATAGCGCTATTCAAATGATGGTGCAATTTACTATTTAAAAAGGTAAACTATTTTAAAAAATTAAAATTAATACAAATAGGATAATATCTCTATGTCGTGTTGTGTTAATTCAGCATTTGAAGTACCTTTAAAATGTCTGAACATTCTAGAAAGTGATTGCTTAATATTTGAAATTCTATTAGAAATTATCTACATGAAAGAGTTTGTTAATTCACATAACTGACCTTAGAGATATCTTGTCATTGGTGAAATGAGTGGGGCTCAAAATAGAAGGTTATTTAAGAAGAGTGTTCAGGTCCTGCTATTTGTCAATGAATAAGATAGATAATAGCAGATAAACTCAATAGTAACACTGGGATGGCAATCAAGGTTGTGAGCATCATGAGTTATGCTACACATCATTTTAGAAAGGACTCTATTTTTCTAAAGTATCAAAATACAGCTATACCTGTGTAATCATGCATGGTGAGCAAAGATTGTCAGGCCAGAGAATGGGACTTCTCAGAACAACAGAAGAGTTTATGTGATTGTCTCTCTGCCTGTTTATGTGCAATAAATGTTTATAGCTGGGGGCAGAATTTGGATCTAAGAATTTCTTTGTCCTTACAACTTAACATTTTCTGACTAGGTAAATCAGTTGAAGTCATTTTCCAGCGTATTGTGCTTTGGGTTATATGTGAATTAATGGGGGTAAAGACTTGTACTTATTCTCAAGAAATTCACTCTTCAGCCTATACTGCTGATTCTTTTTTCTTCTTTCAAAATATCCTTCTATACACAGAATTAGGAACCTTGTACCCATTATATAGGCTAAGAATAAAACAAACAAACAACAACAACAAAAAAAAAAAAAATAG
Source organism: Cervus canadensis (assembly GCF_019320065.1). Taxonomy (NCBI): domain Eukaryota; kingdom Metazoa; phylum Chordata; class Mammalia; order Artiodactyla; family Cervidae; genus Cervus; species Cervus canadensis. Next base: position 43,999,084 of record NC_057401.1, read on the forward strand.
AGGAAAGAAGTAGGAAGGGAGGAAGAAAGAAGAGTTAAAGGCTTTCTGCTAGGATAGGCTATAGTTTAGTGCAGCTTTTGTGAAGCCTAATGTCCCAGTCTTCAGATTGTTATTATTTATTATTACTTTTGGAATTACTTACTTACTTTTGGAATTACTATTTTTTAATTTTTTAAAATTGGGGGATAATTGCTTTGTAATATTGTGTTGCTTTCTGCCACACACCATGCAAATCAGCCATAATTACATATACATATATATATATATATAGGGAATATATATGTGTAGGGAATATATATATATATATATATATTCCCTCTTCAGCCTCTGTCCCCTACACTCTAGGTTACATAGAGTACCAGGCTGGGCTCCCTGTGTTATCTAGCTGCTTGTTACTAGCTATATATTTTACACATGAGAACATATATATGGGGGCTTCCCTGGTAACTCAACTGGTAAAGAATCCACCTTCAATGCGGGAGACCCCAATTAGTTCAATTCATGGCAGGAAGATCCCCTGGGGGAGGGATAGGCTACCCACTCCAGTATTCTTGGACTTCCCGGTGGCTCAGATGGTAAAGAATCCGTCTGCATTGAGGGAGACCTGGTTTGATCCTTGGGCTGGGAAACCACTCCAGTATTCTTGCCTGGAGAATCCCATGAACAGAGGAGCCTGGTGGGCTATAGTCCTTTAGGTCACAAAGCGTCAGACACGACTGAGTGACTAAGCACAGTCCAGCATAGAATATTTATGTCAATGCTGTTTTCTTAACTTGTCCTCAGATTATTTCTCACCTGCTCCATATGACATAGTTGATCTTCCTAAACTCATACTTGTTTAGGATTACTGTATTTTTCATATATCAAAGGGTTAATGGCAGTGTTGATATAGTTCTTGTTGACTCATTAATATCATACCCTGATTTAAAAAGTAGTTGGGCTTGCTCAATACATATCATGCATTCTCTGGTTTTTCTTAATAAAAAGGGAATGACAGTGAGGGAATTGAAAGCAACCAGAATAACATACAGGGACTTCCCTTGTGTTCTAGTGGGTGAGATTCCACGCATCCACTGAAGTGGGCATGGGTTGGATCCCTATTTGGGGAGCTAAGATCTGGCATCCATGTGGTTAAAAAAATAGCATACAATATCTGTGTAAGGTAATTATCAATATGTTAGTTACAATAGATGTTTTTCAAATAGTTTCTAATGCATCATTCCATTGCAAATATAAAAAAAACAAATTCCAGGAATTTTGTGATGAGAAAAATGAGGCTCAGGTCCTAAGTGCCCAGAAAACATGCACAGCTGTCAAGAGACAAATCTAGGACTGGGGAACTATTTACTGCCTCCAAAAATTGTTCATTTTATATATATATATATATATATATATATATATATATATATGATTATGTGATCAAAAGCTGACATTTTGCATGTCCCAGACTCTTTGCTATAACTCACTCAAATTATGGCCATAAAAAAAAAAAAGCCTTTTCACACAAATTACCTGAGATTCAGATAAACAGTACTCTTGCCCGGAAAATTTCATGGATGGAGGACCTTGGTGGGTTACAGTCCACAGGGTCACAAACAGTCGGACACAACTGAGTGACTTCACTTTCACTTTCTCTTCATGTATATCACCAATATGGCTAGGGTAGAAATTTATAGCATTTCTTTTCATAATCAACGCAAATGTAGGACTGTCTTATTAGAATGCAGTTACATTTTAATTTTTTCTGGGAGATAATGCAAGTGCCTCAGTGTTAACTTGGACAGTCCCTCTAGCAGGCCTTCATTAAACCATTCACATGACCATAATCGTCTGTAAAATAAATATTACAACTCCCAGTAAAAAATCTTTTCTCCCATTTTCTTTATGTGATCATCAAGTATCATTTAATATCTGCCATATACCTGTTACAAGCAGGTGCCACAGATATCCTTATAAATAATCTGGACAAAACGCACATCTACTTTTTGTTATGAATTCATACATTGAATTACTTTAGGGAACACATATCTGAGTATCTCTCAGAACCAAGTACTAATGATAAAATCTCTTTCTTCAAAGGAAGCAGTGTAGGTATATAGTATTAATATTAGTAATTCATTACTTTAACATCAGAAACAATGAAAAAAGTGTGCTAATTTCAGAAATATATACTGATCCTCAAAAGTAGACATTGTACTTGATATTGAAACCCTGAATACTTACTACTTAAAAATTAAATATGAATAATATACTTTGGGGTTTTATTTTCTATAAGAACTTTCCCCCCCTCCTAAATCAATAAAAGCATGTATATTAAATTCTATAATGTGTATTATTTCTCTCTGTGAAATGGAAAATGACATGGGAAATAATCACTGCTTCTTTGCCAGAAGCTTAAGGTAACTAACCCTCTACCTAAAATCTTTTCCTTTTAAAAGTGTACCTATATTAAGAAGTGAGCATATAACAGATAATTCATAAAATATATCCCACTTACTTGCATTAGTTGGAAAAAAAAAGATCAATCTGAATCAGTGACATGCCTAAAATGTAGGTTTATGACTCTCCAATATGCTAAAGAAGTCTACATAAATGGAAAAAAATACTAAAAGAAATGGCCTTAACAAAAAAATATTTTAATTAACATATCAATAAATGGAGTATAAGAGAGAGGGATTTGAGTGCTCTGTGTGCTGGCAAAGAGTTTTCTGTCTTACATAATAGTATCTACTTTAACAGTCCTGTTTGCAAATATGTGTTTTTTGAGCAGCTTGACTTCATTTGATAGCGATGTTATATTTCCTCTGCTGTTTCACACGTATATATGGAAATCTGCCTAGTCTTGCATTAGGTTGCTTTCTGTTACATACTTTTTGTAGTTTACTTAATGCATCCTGATATAGTTTCTGACTGTAAAATAAACAAACAAACAAAAAGATAACATTCGAGGGCAGGATGAGGTAAGAGGGGCTGTCAGCTTCAAAGAGAACTAGGGAATTCACCCATTAGCCCTTGCTCTGAATATGTTTCCTCTCTATGCATACAGAAGTTCATAGAGTCAAATTGATACTCTTGGAAATGTCATCCTATTATCCTAGTCATATTACATGCAGCAAGATTGGGGTTTTGACTAAAGAAATAGACAAGTACTGTTTCTGGTGACATTTCCAGAATTGCTTCCAATTGATTCTCAGAATGACTTTAGAGATCTTAGGTTCATCCCAAAGATGGATGGCAGGAAATAAGGTTCTGCAACCACTCTTCCCCATGCTTGTGTTCCTACACATACACTGTTTTATTTATTGTGCTTTGGAGTTGCCTTGAAATATTTAAGAAAGTTCTATGTAGACACTATCAGAAACATTATAATATGTGCACAGTTGTTTTTAACAAATTGTCAGACTGAGAGAATGAACTCATGAAGAATTTACTAAAAGCCATTGATGAAATGAATTGGCCCAAAGTAATAATAGCCAATGATAGCAAAATGTGGTTCAATTGCTTGATGTCAAGTCTGTCCCTAAGAACCAGTAGGTAGAATTGTGAGAAAACACTGAAGTAACCAAAGTTTCAGCATCCCATTCTATAATATGAAAATAATAACAAAGTCTTTCTTAGAGTACTGTTGTAACAATTAAATGAGATTATCCATGCACAAATTTTTACTCTTATATAATGCATAATTTAAAATCAGTAAAAAGAAATCATAAAACCTGATATCCAGATCTCATTTTTATCACAGATACCTTATGTGATTTAGTCAACACGTTTAAATGTTAATTGTTTTTTAATTATTCCTTAATTATTTAGCCACATTTCTTGATGAAAGTGAAAGGGGAGAGTGGAAAAGTTGGCTTAAAGCTTAACATTCAGAAAACTAAGATCATGGCATTTGGCCCCATCACTTCATGGGAAATAGACGGAGAAACAGTGGAAACAGTGTCAGACTTTAATTTTGGGGGCTCCAAAATCACTGCAGATGGAGATTGCAGCCATGAAATTAAAAGACACTTACTCCTTGGAAGGAAAGTTATGACCAACCTAGATAACATATTAAAAAGCAGAGACATTGCTTTGCCAACAAAGGTCCGTCTGGTCATGGCTATGGTTTTTCCAGTGGTCATGTATGGATGTGAGAGTTGGACTGTGAAGAGAGCTGAGCACTGAGAAATTGATGCTTTAGAACTAAGGTGTTGGAGAAGACTCTTGAGAGTCGCTTGGACTGCAAGGAGATCCAACCAGTCCATCCTAAAGGAGATCAGTCCTGGGTGTTCATTGGAAGGACTAATGCTGAAGCCGAAACTCCAATACTTTGGCCACCTCATGCGAAGTGTTGACTCATTGGAAAAAACCCTGATGCTGGGAGGGATTGGGGGCAGGAGGAGAAGGGACGACAGAAGATGAGATGGTTGGATGGCATCACCAACTCGCTGGACATGGGTTTGAGTAAACTCCGGGAGTTGGTGATGGACAGGGAGGGCTGGCGTGCTGCGATTCATGGGGTCACAAAGAGTCAGACACGACTGAGCGACTGAACTGAACTGAACTGAACAATAGTTTATTAAGCTGTTTTATTTGAGTGCTATCAGAATTCAATAACTAAACTGCAGTAGTGATTAATGCACACTATTTCCCTAAGTAATTATAGAAACAACTTCATATATGACACTTTCCCAGAATTTCATCATAGGATATCAAAGCATACTATAAATTAATACTGTAGGTCACATACGTTACTATTATTATCTAGAAGGAAGGTGTTAGAACTCTTAATAATCTATGGGGTATAATTCAGGAAAACTCAGGAGTTACTATCTTCACTTGTACACAGAGGTGAGAAGAAGATCTATCTGGAGCAAAATAAAATGACTTTTTCTTTGCTTTTGTTACTAAATTTCCCAGTAGAAATAGATACTAGAGTTTTCAGTTTTGTATTGTTCCAGGGCTCAAGGTAATGACTGAACATTTATGTAATTGACATTTGGTGAACAAGTGCATCCATGTTCACGCACATGCTATATAAAAAACTATAGAAAGAGAAGTAGTTATGTGTATAATCAGTTCTAATGCAAAATTTAATGTGCTATTTTTAGTAGATAAAGGTAAAATACAATAATCTTTAGTAGCTTTCTAAGGTGTGTTTGTTTTAGGTTTGTTAATGTATGGTACCACTTATTTGTCTCTTCTACTTTAACTCATTAATGTAAGGGGTGTGTGTGTGTGTGTGTGTGTGTGTGTGTGTGTGTGTGTGAGCACGCTTAATTGCTTAGTTGTGTCCGGCTCTTTGTGACCCCAGGGACTGTCACCCAACAGGCTCCTCTGTTCATTGAGTTTTTCAGGGAAGAATAATGCAGCGGGGTGCCATTTCCTCTTCCAGGGCCTCTTCCCAACCCAGAGGTCAAGCCTGTCTCCTGCATCTCCTGCAATGGCAGGTGAATGCTTCACCACTAAGCCATCTGGAAAGCCCTAATGTAATAGCAATACTTTAGTAAACCTCATAATGTTGAACTTTCACAAAATCTTAAGATATAATTTGCTTGGACATTTGATTCATATTCTGTTAAATTTTCTTTGTCTCAACATTTAAAATAAGTTTTTATAAAAACATGCAGAGCTGAGTTTTTTCTATTTCTAACTTCGGTGTAACTTCTAACTTCGGTGTAACTGCTTTCCTTGCTAAGATTTGTTGTCAGGATTATACTTGTCTAGTTGAATTAATTGAGAATATTTCATTTACTATTAATAGTAAATAGTAATTTACTATTAATATGTTAGTTAAAAATGTTTAAAGAATATAATCCCTCTCTTAAGTGTGTGGTGGAACTTTGATCAACCTGGGATAGATGGGTTTTTTTTTCCCATTACTGTTTAAATATAATGTTTTCTACTTGGTCTTGAATAAAGTTTGTCATTTATACTTTCCTTAAAGCCCAATCATTATGGTTTTCTATTTTTATGGTTATATAATTTTATTGAGATATATAGTTGATATACACAATTACAGGTGCATAGTACAGTAATTCACAATTTTAAAGGTTATACTCCATTTACAGTTATTATAAAATATTGGCTATATTCCCTGTGCTATACAATATAAACTTGTAGCCTACTTTATACATAATAGTTTGTATCTCTTACTCCCCACCCTTATACACCCTCTTCTCTCCTTCCCTCTTCCTGCTGGTAAGCACACGTTTTTTAGGTTCTCTGTGCCTATAAGTTTGAATAAAATCATACAAATGACATTAAAATCTCTTAAATGCTTAAAACTTATCATTATATAGAATGAAAAAAAATTCTGGTGTATAGTCATGTTTCCTGTCGTTTTGTTTCCTTAATTAACTTGACTTTTTACTAATTTTGAACAGCTTTCATATGTTTATTGTGTAAAACTAGAAACTGACTTTTATATAGACAATAGTTTGTTTTATCTTTGTGTGGCTTTTATGTTTTGGAGTTGTTTTTATATTCTCTTTATTACCCATATATTTAGAATTCAAGTTTTATTTCAAGAAAATTTGGATCCTATGTAACCAGGTGGACATGAATTTGAGTAATGGACGTGAATTTCAGCAAACTTCAAGGGATAGTGGAAGCACTGCTGTGCTACAGTCTATGGGGTTGCAAAGAGTCAGATGTGACTGAGTGATTGGAAAACAAAAGCAACCTGCACCTAAAATGAGTTTACTGTACCCCATGAGTTCTGATACACAGATCTGCTCTTTTATGTCTGACTAATTTATAATCTAAATATCTAGCTTGTGAGCTATTCAAATTACATTTTTATCCTCTAAATGAAAAGAACACTAGATAACTATATTTTATTGCTATTTCCAAATTGTATTAAATAGATTTCAATCTGTATTATGTTTATAATTTAGAATATTAAGGTATAGCATTTCTTTATAGTTTTTGCTTATCATTTTTAATGCCATTTTACTTCTAGAATTATCTGTTTTTTAATTGGAAAGTTTAACTCATTCACATTAAGGATGAAGCACAAACTGGAATCAAAATTGCAGGAAGAAATATTGATAACCACAGATATGCAGACGACACCAACCTTATGGCAGAAATCAAAGAAGAACTAAAGAGCCTTTTGGTGAAGGTGAAAGAGGAGAGTGAAAAAGTTGGCCTAAAGCTCAATATTCAGAAAACTAAGATCATGGCATCCGGTCCCATCACTTTATGGCAAATAGACGCGAAAACAGTGGAAACGGTGAGAGACTTTATTTTGGGGGACTCCAAAATCACTGCAAATGGTGACTGCAGCCATGAAATTAAAAGATGCTTACTCCTTGGAAAAAGCTATGACCAACCTAGACAGCATATTAAAAAGGAGAGACATTATTTTGCTAACAAAGGTCCGTCTAGTCAAAGCTATGGTTTTTTCCAGTAGTCATGTATGGATGTGAGAGTTGGACTATAAAAAAAGCTGAGCACCAAAGAATTGATGCTTTTGAACTGTGGTGTTGGGAGAAGACTCTTGAGAGACCTTTGGACTGCCAGGAGATCAAATCTGTTAATCTGAAAGGAAATCAGTCCTGAATATTCATTGGAAGGACTGATGTTGAAGCTGAAACTCCAATACTTTGGTCAACTGATGTGAAGAACCGACTCACTGGAAAAGACCCTCATGCTGGGAAAGATTGAAGGCATGAGGGGAAGGGGATGACAGAGGATGAGATGGTTGGATAACATCACCAATGCGATGGACATGAGTTTGAGTAAACTCTGGGAGTTGGTGATGGACAGGGAGGCCTGGATTGCTGCAATCCATGGGGTGACAAGGAGTCAGACATGACTGAGCAACTGAAATGAACTGAATGATATATCTGGATATATGTACAGTATACTTTTGTTCACTATAATCTCCTTTCTATAAGTTTTCTCTCTTATTTGGATTGCTTTCTTTCTTTCATATTCATTTTGCTTTTTCTTTACTTCTCTTATATAAGAGTGATAAAGTTTTTACTTAAAAGGCCACATAGTATTTTAGACTTTTGGACTAGATTTAGTCTGGGTAATATGTTTTTCCTTTACAAAAATTTAAAATTATATAAAAATTATTATTAGCTTACTGGCCAAAGTTTGCTAACCTCAATATATCATTTGTATTTTAGCATTTACCTTTACATTTTAATGTTTAAGCATAATTTAGACATTTTCTTCAAATACCTATAATGAAAAACTCTCTCTTCTTTTAAAAATGTAAGAATTTTCTCAGTCTTTACTGTATTTTGTTTCTCCGTCTATCTCTTGAAAGTCCGTTAGAGAATATTTAAAGATTTTGGATCTTGATTATTATAAATTTAAGCATTAAGGCATATTTTATTTGTATAGCAATATGCATTTTAGGAATCAGTGAACTAAAATGGACTGGAATGGGTGAATTTAACTCAGATAACCATTATATCTACTACTGTGGGCAGAAATCCCTTAGAAGAAATGGAGTAGCCATCATAGTCAACAAAAGAGTCTGAAATGTGGTACTGGGATGCAGTCTCAAAAATGACAGAATGATCTCTGTTCATTTCCAAGGCAAACCATTCAATATCATGGTTATCCAAGTCTATGACCCTACCAGTAATGCTGAAGAAGCTGAAATTGAATGGTTCTACAAAGACCTACAACACCTTCTAGGATTAACACTGAAAAAAGATGTCCTTTTCATTATAAGGGACTGGAATGCAAAAGTAGCAAGTCAAGAAATACCTGGAGTGACAGGCAAATTTGGCCTTGGAGTACAGAATGAAGCAGGGAAAAGGCTAATAGAGTTCTGCCAAGAGAATGCACTGGGCATAGCAAACACCCTCTTCCAAGAGCACAAGAGAAGACTCTACATATGGACATCAGCAGATGGTCAACACCAAAATCAGATTGATTATATTCTTTGCAGTCAAAGATGGAGAAACTCTATAAAGTCAGCAAAAATAAGACCAGGACTGACTGTGGCTCAGATCATGAAGTCCTTATTGCTAAATTGAGACTTAAATTGAAGAAAGTAGGGAAAACCACTAGACCATTCAGGTATGACCTAAATTAAATCCCTAACAATTATACAGTGGAAATGAGAAATAGATTTAAGGGGCTAGATCTGATAGACAGAGTGCTTGATGAACTATGGACAGAGGTTCATGACATTGTACAGGAGACAGGGAACAAGACCATCCCCAAGAAAAAGAAATGAAAAATAGCAAAATGGCTGTCTGAGAAGTCCTTACAAATAGCTGTGAAAAGAAGAGAAGCCAAAAGCAAAGGAGAAAAGGAAAGATATACCCTTTTGTATGAAGAGTTCCAAATAATAGCAAGGAGAGATAAGAAAGCCTTACTCATTGATCAATGCAAAGAAATAGAGGAAAACAATAGAATGGGAAAGAGCAGAGATCTCTTCAAGAAAATTAGAGATACCAAGGGAATACTTCATGCAAAGATGGGCTCAATAAGGACAGAAATTTTAAAAACCTAACAGAAGCAGAAGATATTAAAAAGAGGTGGCAAGAAAATACAGAAGAACCGTACAAAAAATATCTTCACGACCCAGATAATCACGATGGTGTGATCACTCACCTAGAGCCAGACATCCTGGAATGTGAAGTCAGGTAGGCCTTAAGAAGCATCGCTGCAAACAAAGTTAATGGAGGTGATGGAATTCCAGTTGAGCTCTCTCGAAGCCTAAAAGGTGATGTTGTCAAAGTGCTGCACTCAATATGCCAGCAAATTTGGCAAACTCAGCAGTGGCCACAGGACTGGAAAAGGTCAGTTTTCACTCCAATCCCAAAGAAAGGCAATGCCAAAGAATGCTCAAACTACTGCACATTTGCACTCATTTCACACACTAGTAAAGTAATGTACAAAATTCTCCAAGCCAAGCTTCAGCAATATGTGAAACGAGAACTTCCAGATGTTCAAACTGGTTTTAGAAAAGGCAGAGGAACCAGAGCTCAAATTGCCAACATCCGCTTGATCATCAAAAAAGCAAGAGAGTTCCAGAAAAACATCTATTTCTGCTTTATTGCCTATGCCAAAGCCTTTGACTGTGTGGATCACAATAAACTGTGGAAAATTCTGAAAGAGATGGGAATACCAGACCACCTGACCTGCCTCTTGAGAAATCTGTATGCAGGTCAGGAAGCAACAGTTAGAACTGGTCATGGAACAACAGACTGGTTCCAAATAGGAAAAGGAGCACGTCAAGGCTGTATATTGTCACCCTGCTTATTTAACTTATATGCAGAGTACATCATGAGACATGCTGGGCTGGAGGAAGCACAAACTGGTATCAAATTTTCTGGGAGAAATATCAATAACCTCAGATATGCAGATGGCACCACCCTTATGGCAGAAAGCAAAGAACTAAACAGCCTCTTAATGAAAGTGAAAGAGGATAGTGAAAAAGTTGGCTTTAGAGCTCAACATTCAGAAAAGAAAGATCTTGGCATCCAGTCCCATCAGTTCATGGCAAATAGTTGAAGAAACAGAAGAAGCAGTGGCAGATTTTATCTTTTTGACTCCAAAGTCATTGCAGATGGTGACCTAAGCCAGGAAATTAAAAGACGCTTACTCCTTGGGAAAAAAAGCTATGACCAACCTTTTTAATATGACAGCATATTAAAAAGCAGACAATACTTTGCTGGCAAAGGTCCATTTAGTCAAGGCTATGGTTTTTCCAGTAGTCGTGTATGGATGTGATAGTTGGACTCTGAAGAAAGCTGAGTGCCGAAGAATTGATGCTTTTGAACTGTGGTGTTGGACAAGAGTCCAACTCTTATGAGTCCTTTGGCCTACAAGGGGCTCAAACCAGTCAGTCCTAAAGGAAATCAATCCTGAATGTTCATTGGAAGGACTGATGTTGAAGCTGAAACTGCAATACTTTGGCCACCTGATGGGAAAAGCTGACTCATTTGAAAAGATCCTGATGCTGGAAAAGATTGAAGGTGAGAGGAGAAGGGGCCGACAGAGGATGAGATGGTTGAATGGCATCAATGACTCAATGGACTTGAGTTTGGGTAAACTCAGGAGTTGGTGATGTACAAGGTGGCCTCGCGTGCTGTAGTCCATGGCGTCACATTGAGTTGTACATGAACCGAATTGATGCATATTATTGTATAAACACCTATACAGCACTTTCTATAGTCCAAGTACTATTCTAATTGCCTTAAAGTTATTAGCTTTTTTTCATCTTCATGATAATAGTATTTATTGCTCTTTGGCATTTTCAATTAAGTTGAAATTTTCACTAAATACCCAACATCTATTAGGTAGTGGAAGGAGGATTTACACCTAATCTGACTACCTTCAAAGTTCATTTTCTTAGCCGTGTAAGTGTAACTGTATATATTTGCAGTTTCCTTGCTTAGCAGTATTTACGTCCTTCCACTGAGATTCTAATTCCCCTCCTTTCTGTATTATACCATCCACTTTCCCTAGTTTATTTAGAGAAGATCTATAGTAAACGTCAACTACATAGCTCAAAGTCTTAGGCCATTTCTCTTGAAGCTTGTCTTCATGTCACATGTCTAGTATGGATCTTTAAATTTGAATATCAGAATTATAATTTCTTCTTGCATAAATGAAATAGAATATGTGAAAATTTTCTTTTTGTTAGTCTAAGTTTTAGACTAATTATTCATTAGTCTAATTATTTTGCTTATAGTAATGTTTTCTCTCTCCTATTTAAAAATCTTAATTGTTTCTTTTTTGCATTTTTTCAGTTATATATTTAGTTATTTCTCCCTGTTTCTTTATCTTTCTCTAATACACTTAAAGTACTGATTTTCTCTCTCAATAGATATTTAGCTGCATTCCTGTCTTTATTTTACTCTTCTCTGATGATATACATGAATTGGTAAAGTGATACAGGAAAAGAGTAGGGCTATACGTTGAACCAGTATAGTACCACAAGTAAATATTGTCCTAATTTTCAGTAAATTAAAAAAAAAAAGAGTAAAACTCAGAAATTAGAAGCCCAAAAGACTGCTAGAGCCATATGCAAAGTAGAGAAATATTTATTTTTCCTGTAATAATATTGTATTTTATCATTTATCATGTTCACTTTTCTCTTCCTTATTCTGGTGCATCTTTTAGGATTCAACCAGTAAGATAGTATCTTAACATTATCTTAAATATGATATATATGTAAAATCAGAAAAAGGTGAATATAAATGGGAATATGAATAGGAATACACTTGAACTCTAAAGTGTTTTCAAATTCATACTGGCAATGTAATTTTGGTCAACTGTATTTCTTTTTAACATCTTCAGAGTGGAAGTAAAAGTATTTAATTATTTCAGTTATTGTTTTTTGGACTTTTTTTTTAGCTATTGAAATATGCATTGGATGTACAGTGATGGTCAAAAAGTTAGATTTACTTACTTTGCAATGCATTGCTTTATAATTTGATGCAATTTCATTTTCTTCCATGTGTATATTCAGTTTTTCCAACATTATTTATTGAGCAGACTATCCTTTCAAGAATGTTGTTGAAAATCAATTGACTATATTGCCTTTCCTTATTTATTTATATTTTGGTCATACCCTGGGACATTATTTTATCCACCAGGGATCAAACCTACACAGCCTTCATTGGAATTGTCTTAAACACTGGACTTTCAAGGAAGCTCTGGAAATCAGTTGACTATAGATACATGAATTTGTTTCTAGTCTCTCTATTCTGGTCATTGATCTATATTTCTGTTTTTATTTAGCTTGAATGTGGCAATTGTTTAATGATGTATGTAAACATATGTCAAAAGTGTATGTTGTATGCCTTGCTGTTGTTTAGTCACTCAGTCTTGTCCAACTCTTTTGTGACCCCATGGACTATAGCCCTCCAGGCTCCTCTGTCCATGTTATTTCCCAGGCAAAAATACTGGAGGGGGCTACCATTTCCTTCTCCAGGGGGTCTCCCACATCCACAGATTGAACTATGTCTCCTGCATTGCAGGTGGATTCTTTACTGCTGAGTCACTGGGAAATTGTTGTACACCTTAAATATATACAATTTCAATGTCAAATACACTTTAATGAAGCTGGAGTGAAAAAAATAATGCAATTATAAAATGGCTGGTATCAATTGCTTTAAAAAAAAAAAAAAGAATAGATTTACCATGTTTGGGGACACAATATCCAGGACCAAGACCAGAAATTACAAAATGCTTAAAGAACCTATGCTGGTGTTGTTGATCAGTCACTAAGTTGTGTCTGACTCTTTGAGACCCCATGGATTGCAGCACACCAGGCAACCCTGTCCTTCACTATCTCTTGGAATTTATTCAGATTCATGTTCATTGAGTTGATGATGCTGTCTAACCATCTCGTTCTCTGCTGCCCCCTTCTCCTTTGGCCTTCGATCTTTCCCAGAATCAGGGTCTTTTTCAAAGAGTCATCTCTTCACATCAGGTGGGAAAAGTATTGAAGCGTCAGCTTCAGCATCAGTCCTTCCAATGACTATAAAGTACCTATAGGTGCAGTCAAGTGAAAGAAGCATGGCACTGAACTTAGGGAAAACCTTAAAATGATCTATGTAAAAAAAGTGTTGTAAACAAATATTGACATTTTCAAGAAGTAGCGTATACTTGGGAAAAAGAAAATTAGAGAATGACACTTTCAGGGACTGCAAGTAATTCATATTTGACAGAATTTACAAGATAGTTGGCAAAGAAAGAAATGAATAAGAGATAATAGACTGAGAGATAATAAATGAAAAGTTCTAGAAGAAGAGTTTGTGTCATAACAACTGAAGTGGACTTTGCAGTAAAGGCAATAAAAAAGATTTTAAGTAGGATAGAGGCAGAATCATTAAGATAAAGAAAAAAATGAAAGTCATAATAATAATCATAGTAAACAAAATTAGTTTTAATAATTGAAACCACAAATTACTCTCTTGCAAGGATTATTAAACAGAGACACTAATTCAAAAATTGAATTATGAAAAATATAGAAGATTCAGAAGTGGTAAAACTATACATTTTTTAATATATGTGTATTTATATTGATTTAATAAACTATTGTTGTGAGGCAATTGGCAAGGCCTTCTTGCACTGCATATCTGAGTGTGTTGAGATTAGAAAGCTCTGAAAGTATTTTATCCAGGTTATTTGTTTTCCCCTGGATGTTTGTGCAACTAGAAATCTTGAAAGTGAAAAAAGTCTCTCTCTTGACAAAAAGCAAAGTTGTTTACCATAGAAATGAAGGATTCCTTAAGCTCAAGATATCCCTCTGTGTGGAAAAGTCCCTAAGTTGCCAGATACTATCTGTGCAGGCTTAATTTGACCCTTTGTATAACCTCCTGGGACTTGGGGGCAAAGGAAATTTGCATGCTTTGGCATTCCTAGTATTGGCTGTTCTGTGAATGATACAATTATTTGTCACGGACTCAGAGGATTCATGTTTCTTGTCAGTTTCCATAGAATCGAGGCATGCTGACTTGTTAGCTTGCATGAGGGGTAAAATCCATTTCCTTGTAATTCTATCAAATATGAAAGCATGAATAAAATGTTTAGTATTCTGAAAATGCAAACATTTCTGGCCACTGACATTTTTGGACAATTCTAAATTATTGAGAAACCTTAGTGACAAAAATCTTTCCACAAGGGAAAAGAAGATTAAGAACAAGCATGATGATTCTTTATATAACAATACTGCAAGTTTCAGAAGTAGTAAACAAAGGTGAACTCTACAGATCAAGCTCAATTATGAACATGACTAGAAAAATACAATTAATATTATCAGTTTAGCATATGAATCAAACAATGATGTAAGGACACATGATCTCGGGTTCATGAAATCTCTAGCACTGCTGAAAACAGACTTTAATATTTGAATTCACTGGAGACATAGCAGAGTCCTGGATTAGAATCTATGGACATTTATTACTGTTCATTTTTTTTCATTTATTTTTTTTATTTATCAGTTTGATTTCATTTTTTGATTTCACTTTTTTATTTATCAGTTTGAAAATCTAGTTCTAGAGTTCACTAAAAATATATTAAGTGGCTGACTTCTCCAGGCAAACAGTCATTTTCTTTATGATAT
Source organism: Cervus canadensis (assembly GCF_019320065.1). Lineage (NCBI taxonomy): Eukaryota > Metazoa > Chordata > Mammalia > Artiodactyla > Cervidae > Cervus > Cervus canadensis. The sequence continues at coordinate 44,014,121 of NC_057401.1, forward strand.
ACTGTCAGGCATTTGGAAAACTATTACTAAGAATTTAGTATAAAAATATAAGTAAACTTCTTGAAAGTCTACCATAGGCCTTGTGTTTATGGGCACGTGTAATTTTGCATTCATTGCAGGAGATATGGAGAGTGAGGTTCAAAGAGATTATGTAAACTTGACTTCCTCATTTAAAAGAGGAAGATTTTACATTATTATTTTCAATTTTACAATACAAAGTTTATCAATGCTGACTAAATAAGTTTCATTTCTTTTATAATGTTGAGGTAAAATTTATCACTAATTTAGACTTTTAATATTGATGAGGACTGGTGGATATTATTTCAATAAGAAAATTTGCAATAGTATTAGTTATTGTCCATATTTCAGTTTGACACATTCCATTTAGCTTTCTTTTTTTGTGCTTCCCAGTGGATGAGTTCATATTTTTCTCATTTTATTACAGTTTATAGTAATAATCTTGTTTTTGATATAGATTACAAAGTAGCATTCTGAATTTTTAAAATCTTAGCCAATTATTTTCTGTATCCTCCTGAAAAAATATACTTTAAATGATCATAAGTTTTTTGGCTTGATAAAAACTTATTTCAAAAAACTTTTGATTCATAGGTGCATTTTCATATTACAGTTTAGAAGAAAATGAATGTAAATTAACATTACTGATACTTATAAAGTATTTTAAGCAAATTATAGACAAAATTCCTCAAATGAGGTAACAAAACTTTTGTACCTCTAAAAGTTATTAGAATTTAAAATTTTGCACTTAACATATGCCAGAATTTTTTCAATTTTAAAAACAGAGGGTACATTAATATCTTGACATATAGTAGAAAATTAGTATATATTTAATAGACTTTACAGGTAAAACTTTTAATAAAAATGCAATAATGATAACAAACCTGAAAATATATTCTCTCTCTATATATATTTAGGAACGTTCAATCATATGAGGATATTAATTCACCTCAGATAAATCCATGTATCCAAAGAAATTTTATTAAAATCCTTATTAGGGATTTCTAAGATGGCTATAATGTTTATGTGAAAAAGTAAAGATGTAAGAATATCTAATCAAATATTGATACCATGAAAGGAAAGAATTAGAGAAAAAGATGAGATGGAGGCAAAAATTTAGAGAAAATGAGGAGCAGGAAGAATTGTGGACTGGCTCTATTTAATGTAAACATTTATAATAAAACCAAATATGCTCTCTTATATATGGAATCTAAAAAAAATAAAATGAATTTATCCAACAAATTCACAGAGGTAGAAAAGAAAATTGGGGTTATCAGTGGGCAGAGCAGAGGGGAAAGAACAAGTTAGGAGTAAGGGATAAAGACCTTCCAACTACTATGTACAAAATAAATAAGCTACTAAGTTTATACTTTATAACACAAAGAATATAGCCAATATTTTATAACTATAAGTGGATTCACTTTAAAAATTGTGAGTCACTATGTTGTATACCTGTAACTTATATAATATTGTATATCAGTTCAGTCATTCAGTCCATGTCTGACTCTTTGTGACCCCATGGACTGCAGCATGCCAGCCCTCCCTGTCCATCACCAATTCCCGGAGCTTGCTCAAACTCATGTCCATTGAGTTGGTGATGCCATCCAACCATCTCGTCCTCTGTCATCCCCTTCTCGTGCCTTCAATCTTTCCCAGAATCAGGATCTTTTCCAATGAGTTAATTCTTTGCATCAGGTGGCCAAAATGTTGGAGTTTCAGCTTCAGAAACAGTCCTTCCAATGAATATTCAGGACTGATTTCCTTTAGGATTGACAGATTTGATCTCCTGGCAGTCCAAGGGACTCTCAAGAGTCTTCTCCAATACCACAGTTCAAAAGTGTCATCTCAATAAAAAGTAAAAATAGTAAAAGCAAAATAAAGACATTTTAAGATATGCATGGTCAGAAAACAACAACAACAGTGACAAAACTGAAACCAACAAATTGGTTAAAATGTTTTCATTGAATCAACTTGGAGCCCAGTTCAACTCAGTTCAGTCGCTCAGTCATGTCTGACTCTTTGCGAACCCATGAATCACAGCACTCCAGCCCTCCCTGTCCATCACCAACTCCCAGAGTTTACTCAAGCTAATGCCCATCGAGTCGGTGATGCCGTCCAGCCACCTCATCCTCTATTGCCCCCTTCTCCTCCTGCCCCCAATCTCTCCCAGCATCAGGGTCTTTTCCAATGAGTCAACTCTTCGCATGAGGTGATATACCTTAAAAAATAAGGAGCGTGTTAGGAAACAATGTTGACTGTAAAAAAAACACATTTTATAGGCCATGTTATGAATCCTTACGTTTTTTTAAAGTGCAATAAGAAAACTTCAAATTTTATTTAGTAGTTGGTGTAGCATGATAAAATGCATATTTTTGGAAAGATCACTCCTTCCATAGAAGGGCAATTATTTGAAGAAGAATACAATCACTTGAAGGAAACCAGTTATTAGGTTATTGTGGTAGCATAGATGCATAATTATAGTAATTCCTTCAAATTAACAAATGAATTCAATGCATTAATTCTAGGGTTCTCTTACTGAGTATTGTCACTGGAGCTTTCTGGATTGTGGCATTAAATGCATGTTGAGTTTCATATATGCTATTTTTACACCAATTCATCTCTGTCTGAGATTTATCAACCAATGAGTCTCATTTCTTTTGATACCATTCATTCAGAAAAGAAATATTTGACCAAGTCAGCAGAAGACACTGAAGATGACAATGGAAGCTAGTGATACTTTGACATTAGCTGAGATCTTAGTACTCATATCTATGCTGATTTCTATTACTAAGGAAAAATAAAATAATAAAGCTCATTGAATATGTGTATTTGCCCATAGAGATAGCTATTTTAGGATATTGTGTTAACAGCATATATTAAAGGAAAGATGATAACTTTACTTATACTAACTGTGATCGAAGGAAAACTATATCTAGAAACTAATTGAATTTCATCAACTTGGAGAGTCTAGTGAATCTTGCTGAGCATGGCTTTCAGGAAGCAGTCAATATTTAAAAAGCCAAGTAAATGCATAAGGATGGTCAGGTATAAGTTTACAGACAGAAGTGCCTATAGTCTTGGGACTACATAGAATTATTTTGTTAGAGGACATTATTAAGAGAAAAATATGCATAGTTAAAAAAGAGAAAAATCAGAAGCTAAGCCCTATGTGACAGTATTAATTCCTTAAATTTGCTTAAAGTTTCACACAATAACCTCATATGGATATTCATAAAAGCTTTATTTATAATTACAAAAAAAACAGGAACCAACCAAGAGATGCAGTAGCTGCATAGATAAACAAAGGGTGGTGAATCCATATAGTGGAATGTCATTTTGTGATTTAAAAAAATGAATTATCAAGCTGTCAAAAGATATGGAAGAAACTGAAGTGCATATTGCTAAGTAAAAGAAACCAGTGTGAAAAATCTGCAAATTGTATGCTGACTATATAACTCTGAAAAATATAAAGAGTGTAACATGATCAGTGATTTCAAAGAGGACTGGGAAAGGAAGGCAGAAGAACAGATAAATGAAGCACAGGGATTTTAGGGTTAGTGAAACTATTCTCTATTATAACCTCATGGTGGATACATTGCATTATGTGCTTATCAAAATTCACAAATAGGTACAACACAAAGAGTGAGCCCTGATGTAAGGAAAATGTGTAGTTTGGTTAATATCTAAATTAATATTGAGTTATTAACTGTAATAAATGCATCACATTAATATAAGATGTTACTAGCCAGGGAAACTATGTTTTTGGGTGGGGTAAGGGTCCATGAGAACTCTATTATCTACTCAATTTTCTATAAACCTAAAAATGTTTTTAAAAATAAAGCCTATTAATTCGAACACAGATAAAACTGAATTTTAAAATGGTTGTTTCAAAGAGGATTGGCCACATAATATGGTGTGAATTTAACCTGGGTAAAATGACAACTTCTTATTCATAGTGAGAAATTCAGGGGCAGGGATTAAAGTTGTCCATGTCTATTGTTTTCATCTTTGTGCATTATAACTAAGAGCACTTGAGTAATAAATGAACAGGTCCAGAGACAGTTCGCATACTTTCTAACTAGGAATTACTGTAGTAATATGTGTGTGTGTATGTGTGTTCACATGTGAATGCACTTTAGTGGGTGTGTGTATATATGATGCAACGAAGATATAAATATACATCATAACAGATAAGAATATCACAGATTAAATTTTAACATAGTTTTAGTTCTAGATGCATAGATGTCAAGATAAAACAGCCCAACTACTTCCTCTGGGTCAGGATTTTATGCTCAACATGAGTGGATGTATATTCCTTACAATGAGTCTGAGAAAAGCTAGCAAAATCCCTGTTAAGGCTTCTGCAGCATTTGGAAAAAAGGCATTTGTTGACGTGAATCCTGTATCTTATTTTCACACAGACTCACCTCTGTAAAGATTCAGTAGCCAAAACATAACACAAATACACACTCCACATTTGAAATCTGGTGAATATATGTACATATAGTATCACATTTTATAAATATTAAATATGGATAAATATATTTTATAATACTACTATATATAATATTATATACATAATGCTTCTCTATTCCTTCCTATGTTAGTCTCTAAGTAATGTATTTTTGTGACAATTTATCAATATCTAATGGTCAGTACTTTATTTTTACATTAATTTTCCTCCACATCCAATCATCTTCATAGAAAAGAGAATGTTCTGCCCAATTTTGACAATCCTGTTGCTTAGGGATGGAGGCTATTTATTGCTCCAATGTGCTCAATCATAAGTGGTGGAAGATAACCAATATGACAACATGTGAAGCCAAATAGTGGAACAAGACATACAAAGTATCTTTAGCCAGGTTTTTTAATCCTTGTGATGGCAAGGATTGAGGGAACACATTACACTACACCAACTTCATTTATTTACACATACCTCTAAGGCTAGTTTTAGATAGATCCTTTCTTCTCAAATAAAGCAAAGAAACCAAGGAGGGGGTGCGGAAACCTCAACTTTGTTTTCTATCAGATTAATTTTTCTTGCTGAGGAAATAGCAAAGGTGAGAAAGCGTCTGTGCATGGGAATAAAGCATACTCGTTCTTTCATCCAAACTCAGCGCAGTCTACTCTGATCATCGGCATGAAGCGTGGCTCAGTGTAACACGGAACCTTCCTAGCAGAGGTCAGGAGTGAAAGAGGTCACTGAGCATAAGGTCAGGCCAGTTTGGCTGTAATGTTCCTACCCTGGGGAGTTGGCTGGCAGAGCAGGGGAGGGAGGGAGAGAAGAGGTCCCTAAACAATCACTCCAAACTCAGACTTTTCCCAACACACTCTATCCTCAATTCATTAGGATCTGTCCAATTATATCTTTCATTTTTGTTTGTAGTAACCATAAGAAATCTTAGACTCAGTCATTCTTCCTCTCCCCATATCCAATCTTCTTTAAAGTTCTGTAATTTCTTTCCTTCCCCTCTTACTCTACCAGTTGAGTTCCTGACCCTTATAATATGTGTGAAAATATTTTATATTCTGAGATAAAATTCTTCTCTGATCAATCCTTTCAGATTTTTTTTTTCCTGATGAAACATGGATCTCCTCAGAACATAATTTTCACTACTGACTTCTCAATGGTTACCTGTTTTTGCTCCTGCAGTCCTCATGTGTGAGCCTGAATATTTTCTTCAGAATTTTTTCCAAGCTCCATACCCTTCTTTCTCTGTTCCCCTTTAAAGACTTCTGGTTTTGATTCTCACGCATATTATCAGATTCTGTGACACACTCACCCCCACTGTTGCTGACATCTTCAACGTCCTGGTTTATTTCCTTTATTTCCCCTCATAGCTCAAAATTTAACACTGGTTCTAATATTACCCTTGCTTTCATTCTCTGATGGTGCATTCAACCCTGACACTTCTGTTCTTTGAACTTCATTTCTCCAAAATCTTGTCTTCATCTCAGTGAAAACCTTTCATTCATTTATTCCTAGTGTAAATCTTGTGATTACCAATGAATGCAGCATCTCCATGTTCTGAGTTTCTTGTATTCTATAATTTGATCACCACCTCTTCTCTCTAATTCACCCAACATCATTCCATAAGCAAAACTTCAAGTCCATTTCATTGATACTAACTTTTCATTGCACCTCTTTCACTTGATGTCTTATAATTTTCATTTCTCACTTTTAATTCCATGCACATTAATTAACTCAACAGATATCCACTAAGAGCTAGGTATGATTTTAAGTGTTGTGTATGTATTAGTGAATAAAGATGAAAAAACCTCAATCTTTATAAATCTTAAATTGTAATTATTCCCTTGCTTACATCTGAGTGTATCAGTTTGGGCTAAATTATCCTGTGATAACAGATGATACCCAAATATTAGCGATTCCCCAAAACAAGGCTTTAAATATTACCTATATTATGTGTAAATTATTGTCTTAGGTTATCCTCTAGTTAGCCAAGATTGGTCTATATTGTGGACTTGTCAACCAAGATAGAGAGAGAGGAAATATGTCACATTGAGGCAGCAGCCTCAAAAGGATCCTACTGTTATGTTGAATATGTCACTTCCAATAAGATTGTATTTTTCCAAATAATAATGTGGCCAAAACTGAAAGTATAAGATATATAGATATGAGGACAACAAGAAGCAGCCTGATAGACTTTCATACCTACTCAGTAGTCAAATGTACTTGGCAAAACTGTTCTGTTCTGTTCAGTTCAGTTCAGTTCAGTCACTCAGTCATGTCTGACTCTGTGATCCCATGAATCACAGCACACCAGGCCACCCTGTCCATCACCAGCTCCCAGAGTTTACTCAAACCCATGCCCATTGAGTTGGTGATGCCATCCAGCCATCTCATCCTCTGTCGTCCCCTTCTCCTCCTGCCCCCAATCCCTCCCAGCATCAGGGTCTTTTCCAATAAGTCAACTCTTCGCATGAGGTGGCCAAAGTACTGAAGTTTCAGCTTCAGCATCAGTCCTTCCAATGAACACCCAGGACTGATCTCCTTTAGGATGGACTGTTTGGATCTCCTTGCAGTCCAAGGGACTCTCAAGAGTCTTCTCCAACACCACAGTTTAAAAGCATCAATTTTTCAGCACTTAGCTCTCTTCACAGTCCAACTGTCACATATATACATGACTACTGGAAAAACCATAGCCTTGACCAGCTGGACCTTTGTTGGCAAAGTAATGTCTCTGCTTTTTAATATGCTATCTAGGTTGGTCATAACTTTGCTTCCAAGGAGTAAGCGTCTTTTAATTTCATGGCTTAGGTCACCATCTGCAGTGATTTTTGAGCCCCCAAAATTAAAGTCTGACACTGTTTCCACTGTCTCCCCATCTATTTCCCATGAGGTGATGGGACCAGATGCCATGATCTTAGTTTTCTAAATGCTAAGCTTTAAGCCAACTTTTTTCACTCTCCTCTTTCACTTTCATTAAGAGGCTGTTTAGTTCCTCTTCACTCTCTGCCATAAGGGTGGTGTCATCTGCGTATCTGAGGTTATATTTCTCCCAGCAATCTTGATTCCAGCTTGTGCTTCTTCCAGCCCAGTGTTTCTCATGATGTACTCTGCATATAAGTTAAATAAGCAGGGTGACAATATACAGCCTTGAAGTACTACTTTTCCTATTTGGAACCAGTCTGCTGTTCCATGTCCAGTTCTAACTGTTGCTTCCTGACCTGCATACATGTTTCTCAAGAGGCAGGTCAGATGGTCTGGTATCCCCATCTCTTTGAGAATTTTCCACAGTTTACTGTGATCCACACAGTCAAAGGCTTTGGCATAGGCAATAAAGAAGAAATAGATGTTTTTCTGGAACTCTCTTGCTTTTTTGATGATCCAGCAGATGTTGGCAATTTGAGCTCTGGTTCCTCTGCCTTTTCTAAAACCAGCTTGAACATCTGGAAGTTCTCGTTTCACATATTGCTGAAGCCTGGCTTGGAGAATTTTGAACATTATTTTACTAGGGTGTGAGATGAGTGCAATTGTGTGGTAGTTTGAGCATTCTTTGGGATTGCCTTTCTTAGGGATTGGAATGAAAACTGACCTTTTCCAGTCCTGTGGCCATTGCTGAGTTTTCCAAATTTGTTGGCATATTGAGTGCAACACTTTCACAGCATCATCTTTTAGGATTTGGAATAGCTCAACTGGAATTCCATCACATCCACTAGCTTTGTTTGTAGTGATGCTTTCTAAGGCCCACTTGACTTCACATTGCAGGATGTCTGGCTCTAGGTGAGTGATCACACCATTGTGATTATCTGGGTCGTGAGATCTTTTTTGTACAGTTCTTCTGTGTATTCTTGCCACCTTGTCTTAATATCGTCTGCTTCTGTTAGGTCCATATCATTTCTGTCCTTTATTGAACACATCTTTGCCTGAAATTTTCCCTTGATATCTCTAATTTTCTTGAAGAGATCTCTAGTCTTTCTCACTCTGTTGTTTTCCTCTATGTCTTTGCATTGATCGCTGAGGATGGCTCTCTTATCTCTCCTGGCTATTCTTTGGAACTCTGCATTCAAATAGAAATATCTTTCCTTTCTTTCTCACTCTGTTGTTTTCCTCTATGTCTTTGCATTGATCGCTGAGGATGGCTCTCTTATCTCTCCTGGCTATTCTTTGGAACTCTGCATTCAAATGGAAATATCTTTCCTTTTCTCCTTTGATTTTTGCTTCTCTTCTTTTCACAGCTATTTGTAAGGCCTCCTCAGACAGCCATTTTGCCTTTTTTTTGTTTCTTTTCCATGGGTATGGTCTTGATTCCTGTCTCCTGTACAGTGTCACGAATCTCCATCCATAGTTCATCAGGCTCTCTGTAGCCTGAGCTAATTCTAACTGTCTCTGGTTATTCTCATCTCTACCCACACAGATGGGTATTGCTTGAGGGAAAAATGATGCAGCAATTCACAAACTGACCGCAGTGGTCACCAAATGCATGGCCATAAATGTCAGGTAGATTAGTTATAATACCAAGAAATAAAACAATAGGTTTCTCTGATGAGCTGAATTAATCTCTCCCAAACTCCTAATGTTTAAACAATAAACCCTAGTACCTAAGAAAATGATATTATTTGAGATAAGATTTTTACATAGACAATTATTTCAAGTGAGGACATTTGAGTGGGCCCTAATCCAATATGATTGGTGTCTTTGTAAAGAAGGAACATTTGAACACAGAGACACACACAGAGGGAAGATGCCATGTGAAAACATACAGGGAAAAGACAGCCATTCTATAAATCAACTAGAGAGGCATGAAACAGATACTTCACTCACAGCCCCATAAGAAATCAACTAGGCTGACAGCCTGGTTTTGGACTTCTAGCATCCAGAACAATGAGACAATAAATTTCTGTTGTATGAGTTTTCTAGCCAATGGTACTTTGTTATGGCCGCCCTGGCAAGCTAATACAGACACTAAGATATTCACTTGCTTATTCTCACATCCACAGTACCTCCTCTCTTCTCACCACCAGTAACACATGGTCCATTCTCAGTCTGAGAAAGACTTCCATGAGATGATGACTTCATTTCCTATTACTCTAAGAATATTAGAATCCTCAGAAAATATAACAAAATGCCTTCTACAAGCTCTTTCTGTAAAATACACTCACCAGAAACATCTGCGTAAACATAGCTGAATCATTGTTAAATCTCATAGATGGACTATCTCTGCATCTATCTAAAATAAATCCCTTCACTCCTCTCCTCTCATCTTTTTAGGAATGTTACTTCAGCAATCTTCTTTTCTCTTTTCTACATAATACAATCCTCCTTCTATGAAATATTTTCATTGTCACAGTTTTTCATCAAAAGAAATAATATTTTATCTCACTCTCCTTATCAGATGCAACTCTACTTCTTTGCCTGCATTTGCAGTAAAATTCTTTGAAATTATTGACACTTCCCATTGTTTCCAGTTCCTCTCCCATTTCCTTTTAAATTTGCTCAAATCAGACCTTTTCCCTACTACTACATTATAATTACTCTCATTCTAGTGGATAGAACAAAAAGAAATCCTCATTATCACTGCCTTTTTATATCATGTCCTTGTGTAATCTTTATCTGGTCTAATGGTGAGAAATGTGGCTGTCCTTTAACCTTTACAATATGCAAAATGTGATGGGTCATATGCGGCCATTTTCAAGTGAATATGTAACCATCTCAATGTGTGTTGTTTAAGCTGCTTATTCTAGGTTAATACTGTTATACAGCAAAAGATAAGATCTGCCCAGGTCACTAAAACTGCCATGATGATAAATTTAGTGATCAGGTCTTATTCTACTTCTTACCTGCTCTATCAATTGTAGTTAACATGGTTCATCACTTTCTTCTTCTATTTTTTTTTTTGAAATTTTTTTAGAGTATATTTTATTTACAAGGTTGTGTTACTTTCAGTATACAGAAGAGTGATTTAGTTATACATATACATTGTCATTGTTCACTTGCTCAGTCATGTCAGACTCTTGTGACCCCATGGACTGCAGCACACCAGGCTTCCCTGTCCTTCACTCATGTCCACTGAGTCAATGATGCCATCCAACCATCTCATCCTCTGTCGCCCCCTTCTCCTCTTGCACTCAATTTTTCCCAGCATCAGGGACTTTTCCAATGAGTGGGCTCTTCACATCAGGTGGGCAGAGTATTGGAGCTTCAGCTTCAGCATCAGTCCTTCCAATGAATATTCAGGGAAGGATATATACATCCATATATATATATATATATATGTATATAGATATATATATTCTTTTTCAGATTCTTTTTCCATATAGGCTATGACAGAATATTGAGTTTCCTGTGCTTTACAGTAGGTCCTTCTTTGTTATCTATTATATATAACAGATAACACACACAGACACACACATATATATATATGCTATATATATATAGTAGTGTGTATGTCAATCCTAAGTTCCCAAATTATTCCTTCCCACAGCACTTCCCTTTTGGTAACCAGAAGTTTTTCTTCAAAATCTGTGAGTCTGCTTCTGTGTTATAAATAAGTTAACTAATATTATTACCCTCCTCTTCTTGCTTACATAACTTCTAGACATATCATACATTTGCTTTTCACTCCAATGCTCTTGATAATATTTCTCAGTCTCTTTGCTGGGCCCTCGTTTTCTTCCCCCATTTTAAATGTACAAATTCCTTAGGCTCTAGATACAGGCAGTGACCTATATTTGAGTTAGAACTAGTGGTCTTCAAGGAATTGAAACCCAATTCTATCTTGTTTAAAGATAGATTTATTATTTCATTTTTTTTTTAAATGAAAAGGATAGAAGTACAGCTGGGCACAATGAAAGACTAGATAATAGTATCCAAAGTCATTATTACTCTCCCTGAGAGAAAAGGATAAATAACCACTATACAATAGCAAAGTTTCTTAGCTTTTCTCATTAAATTGTTCAGATAGATTTGAAATATGCTTCCTGAAATCTAGGATAATACTGATTCGGTTCAGTTCAGTTCAGTCACTCAGTCGTGTCAGACTCTGCGACCCCAGGGACTGCAGCAAGCCAGGATTCATGTTCATCACAAACTCTTGGAGTTTACTCAAACTCATGTCCATCCTGTTGGTGATGCCGTCCAACCATCTTATGAGATCTCTGTCATCCCCTTCTCCTCCCACCCTCAGTCTTTCCCAGCATCAGGATCTTTTCAAACGAGTTGGTTCTTCGCATCAGGTGACCAAAGTACTGGAGTTTTGGCTTAAGCATCAGTTCTTCCAATGAATATTCAGGACTGATTTTCTTTAGGATGGACTGGTTTGATCTCCTTGCAGTCCAAGGGACTTTCAAGAGTCTTCTACAATACCACAGGTCAAAAGCATCAATTCTTTGGTGCTCAGCTTTCTTCATAATCCAACTCTCACATCCATACACGATTACTGGAAAAACTGTAGCTTTGACTAGACTGACCTGTGTCAGCAAAGTGATGTCTCTGCTTTTTAATATGCTGTCTAGTTTGGTCATAGCTTTTCTTCCAAGGAGCAAGCGTCTTTTAATTTCATGGCTGCAGTCACCATCTGCAGTGATTTTGGAGCCCCCCAAAATAAAATGTCACTGTTTCCAGTGTTTCTCCATCAATTTGCCATGAAGTGATAGAACTGGATGCCATGATCTTATTTTTCTGAATGTTGAGTTTTAAGCCAACTTTTTCACTCTCCTCTTTCACTTTCATCAAGAGACTGTTTAGTTCTTCTTTGCTTTCTGCCATAAGGGAGGTGTCACCTGCATATCTGAGGTAATTGACATTTCTCCCAGTAATCTTCATTTCAGCTTGTTCTTCATCCAGCCCAACATTTCGCATGATGTACTCTGCATATAAGTTAAATAAGCAGGGTGACAATATAAGCCCTGACACACTCCTTTCCTGATTTGGAACCAGTCTGTTATTCCATGTCCAATTCTAACTGTCGCTTCTGTATGAACTTCAGATTTCCCAGGAGGCAGGTTAGGTGGTCTGGTATTCCTGTCTCTTGAAGAATTTCCCACGATTTGTTGTGATCCACACAGTCAAAGGCTTTGGCGTAGTCAGATAATAGTAACAGTAGTCAGGTAACAGTAGTATATTAATTAATTGATTTCACTATGTTAAAGAACTCTGTAAACATTTAGAAGCCTCTCATGGGATTCTAAAGAATCCTTAGATACTATGACCATTCTATTAGCATGATTCTATTAGCATGAGGAAATGTAGGCATTCTATGGGATTTTCCAAAGTTACTCTTGTTATTAATAATTCGAGCTTATGTTTAAATGTAGGTGGGCTGACTTTAAACCCATGTATTATACATTAAAGTTCACTGAAGGTGTGCATCTGATGATGCTTATTTCTTTGTAAGAGTTAGTGCCTTCTAACAGCTAAAACATGGGCTTTGATGTCAAAGAGTTCTTGGTTTTGAAACAAATCTTATGATTCTTAACTATTAATATGAACCCAGTCAACATTGTTTAGTCTCTTCTCTGAACTTATTTCCCACTAAGGGAAATAATCGGTTGGGTAATGGAGTAATAATATCTATATTTGATGAATTAAGTAAGATAATTCACCTGTAGGCTCTCTTGGTACTAGAGTGTTCACTATTAACAATTATTATTGTGGGAATGTTAATATGTCTGTGTCAACTTTCTCCCAAGCAAGTGTATTTCACTCTCTGAACCTTAAAAATAGAATTAAATTTTAATCTCTGTAACAAATTTTAAGTAAGTTACAATTGAACACAAACTGATTTCTTAATAAACACTATGAAAACTAAGGAAGCAAACAATAAGAGCAACTTGGATTTTTATGTCTATTTATCAGAGCACTGGGGACCAGTTATTTGAAATCAATCAGACTGCATTACATATCAATTCTCTAACCACTTGAAGCTATTACACTTTTGACCTCATGGTACCACACCTTATGATGTATGATCCTGTGATGAAGTGACTTTCCCTTCACCTTGACTTTGGGTTCAGCCCTGTGACCTCATTTGGTCAATAGAATAAGGCAGAAATTATGAAAGTCCATTCCGACCCCTTGCCTCATCTTTTACCACTTTCTCTCGTACATTGCATTTGTTTCTATAAAAAATGTCAAAGCTAGTCTACTTGACCCAAAAGGTAGATGAGAGACACATTAGAGAGAATCATACCCAATCTCAATAGGGTAAGTGTACTCCTGATCAATAGACCTCCCAGTCCAGGATAACAGTCAACGGCCAGCCAATCTACATGTTCATATCAACAAATTTTACTTTAAGTACCTAGCTTTTTGGTGGTTTGCTGCATATCATTTCTTATGACAAATGGTATAAGCTAAATCTCTACTAGATAGAAAGATAGATATAGTAGATAAATAGAAATAGAGATCTATAGGTCTAGATACACATACACATATTTATAAAATCAATGCATATAAATACATGATATACATATAAAGAGAGAGGATGGGGGTATATACAATATACTAGCATGGCTAGTTTCTTAAAGTCACATCAAAAGAACAATGCCTACCACAATTAACAGCTTTGGTTGACACTCTAATTAAAGAAAAGATTTCCCTTGATTGCATTGTGAATGTTCAGAATATAGTGAACATTTGCCAACTAATCAATAGTCAAAAACCCTTCAGTATTAAAAATTATTGCTTCCAAATTCAACTTCAATCAATGATAAATTATTGAACTTTTGTTCATTAATTTACTGACCTTTCTTCAGACATTAAAATTGTTCTAGAAAGTCACTAAATATGCAATTTCATTTAAAAGTTTAGTATTTTTAGCAAATTCTATTGAAGCCTTATAAAGCCTTTTTATTCCTTTGCATTTTTTTGTGACTGAACAAATTAAGCTGAAGTAACTATATTTACAGATTCATATGAGTTTGAGACTCTCATTTTTACCCCTTAAGAGTGGTGTGGGAAGATGGGATGATCTGACTAAATCATTACATTTACAAATGAGTAGTGATGGAGTATGTTACAGATTGATGATTGTGTCTTTAAGCAGAACACATCTTATTTAATTCTTTCACCAGTTTGTACTGGTTGATTATGTGTGAGGAGTTTTATTCTTTTATTTCAAAGTTTCATCAATGTGTGGGACGACAGAAGAAAAGAGCAGTTCTTTTTAATTGCTCCCAGCACAGAACACTCTTTTTGTGCATAGTTGGATTCTGGAATAATTTGATCCTCACTGTGGCTCAGTTGTGTCCCACTCTTTATGACCCCATGGATTGTAACCTGCCAGACTTCTCTTCATGGGGATTCTCCAGGCAAGAACACTGGAGTGGGTTGTCATGTCCTCTCCAGGGGATATTCCCAACCCAGGAATCGAACCAGGGTCTCCTGCATTGCAGGTGGATTCTTTATCAGTTGAGCTACCAGGAAAGCTGCTTCTATCTAAATAAGTTTAGACAACAAACTTAAAAATATATAACTAAATACACAGTGTTTTAACATGATTCCCCTTAATCCAGTATGATTGACACAAAAATAAAAGCATAGGTATCATGAGCTTGAATGATTGTTAGAAAACAGAATGAAAACTTTGGCTAATTTTCATTTGTTTCTTTGTTTCTCATAAATATAGTGACTCAAATGCAAAGGCTTACCATATAAATAAGATATTTTTAAGTTCAAAAATACTTTTAAAATGTGGCTACTCATAGTAAATATTCATATGATTAATTTTAACATCCTCAAAATATACTTTCTTATTATAAATTTCTATTTGAAAATAGTCTTCTAAAAATTTTAGGTTACTAAAATCACTGAATTATTTAAATCAATTTTAACTTAAGGTAAAGTATTCTGTGTATGTAAAGTATATATATTTTCAATCATTTATTAAAACAAGTTGCACAGCAAATGTGCTGTGAAAGAATGGATCTTAATTTAAAACTGCTATAATTTTGTAGATATTACTATATCAATGCAAAAAATAAGCCTATTATAAAAACATTTTTCTTATATTGAAATATTTTTCCTGGATAAGAAATCAGTATTTTTCTGAGTTTAGGATGTGTCCAAATATCACATGTGTCACATTTAATTCTAAAATGAAAAGAAGATAAAAGATATTTGGTTTATTCTTGTTCTTCAGTTCTTCATGTCATCCTTCTGTCTTCTTAGCATCAAACTATGTAAGTGTTTGATCACTGTTTTTATCTATTTTTCAGAATAATTTCTCTCTCTGATTTATCTTACTCACTCAGTAACTGAACAGTAGCAACCAACTCCAAGTTGCTGCCAGATCCAGTCTTAGAGTCAAAAGTAACAGAATTGATAGCTCTCAATTCTAGGCCTCTGGCTTCCCCAGTGGCTCAGTGGTAAAGAATCTGCCTTCAATGCAGGAGACATGGATTCAATCCTTGGGTCAGAAAGATCCCCTGAAGAAGGAAATGGCAACCTGCTCCAGTACTCTTGCCTGGAAAATTCCATGGATTGAGGAGCCTGGTGAGCTACAGTCCACAGGGTTGTAAAAAGTCAGATGTGACTCAGCAACTGAACAACTAGGCCTCTAGTTATCTGTGATTCTTAACTCATTCCAGTTGGATGCATTCTTACAGGTTAGTAAAGAATTTATTTATTAGGAAGTAGGTGGTTTGGAAATTTATATTTGGCAAAACAACAGGAGTAAAATTAGATATGTGTCTTCATTGGTAAATGTCTTTCTTTAAGAGACTAAATCTCCAGAGTTTATACACTACATTATATCTCCTGATTTATGTACTGGCTTGTGAGTATTTTTTTACTTTCTTCTTTGTATGTTTTTTTTTTTTTTCTTCTTTGTATGCTTCATGTACTATATGTGTTTATTTGCATGTGTGAGTTTGTTTAAAATTAGTCACATTATAGAAAATACTATACTCAGAAATACTCTTTGGACTATAATTTTGAATTTTGATTGTCATCATAAAAATCCAAATATTGAAGTTTATTTATTTGTTCCTTAAAATAATTGCTTTACATTAGCTATACTTTGTTAAGCCTGTAAATGATATTTATATTTATAAAATATTATATTATATCTAAATATAATACAGTTCTTATCATTTCATTCAGGATGATTTTAAATGCAACTAAAAACAAAACCAGATATGAGAGAGCAAAATATTTTTAAAGTGAAGAATAGATAATTATTGTGTCTCAATGTATTAGATTTCTGCTATATAATTAAAAAATATTAACTCAATTGGGTCCTGTAGTTAAGTCCTATGTTATAAATAATATGAAAAGAGTTGATCTAGACATTTTTGGGCTTCCCTGCTTGTTCAGACAGTAAAGAATCCACCAGCAATGCAGGACTCCCAGGTTCAATCCCTGAGTCTGGAAGATTCCCTGGAGAAGGAAATGGCTACTCACTCCAGTATTCTTGCCTGGAAAATTCCATGTACAGAGGAGCCTGGTGTGCTACAGTCCATGGGGTCACAGAGAGTCAGACATGCCTTGAGTAACGAAAAATTTCACTTTCAGACATTTTTAGTCACTTTGTTACTCAACATAACATATGCAAACATTTTATAAGAAATTTCTTTCAGATTTAGGTGCAGAGAAAGCTGAATTTTTTTTTTTATTCTGAGGTATAAAATATACTATTTTTCTTTATAAACAATAAAAATAATTTAACTGATTAAATTTTCAATTGCAAGAAACTCAGGAACAAATCTGGTGCTAACCATTAATAAGTATGTGTGATCCTAATGCCTACATCTTAATATTATAATTTCTTCCAGTTTCAATCATCTGTTAAAATGACATTTTCTTAGTAAAGATATCTGGATTTGGAGAGCAAGAGCAACAGTCTAATTCAGAATCTCTTTCTTATCCTTCTAAAACAATGATAAAATCAACTTGCTTTCAACATTGCTAGCAGACAGAGAACACCACAACCCTAGGTAATCTCTAAGTCAAAAGAAATGGGGGAAAAATCCCATCTGAACGTCAACCACCTTTCCATGTCCGTTCTCAGCCTGTGGGTACAGAAAGCAAGAAAGGGGATGCTGAAAGGACTCCACAAAGAAGAATAGAGAGGAGCAGAGGACTGACAGGAAACACACAAAATCGTTCTCAGAAGAAGTAAAATAAGAAATATAAACATACTGAACATAGACTGCGAACTGTTAGTTCATAATAGTCGTAGCCTAATGGTGGCTCAGAAGTTAAAGCGTCTGCCTGGAATGCGGGAGACCCCGGTTCGATCCCTGAGTTAGGAAGATCCCCTGGAAAAGGAAATGGCAACCCACTCCAGTATTCTTGCCTGGAGAATCCCATGGAGGGAGGAGCCTGGTAGGTTACAGTCCATGGGGTCGCAAAGAGTTGGACATGACTGAGTGACTTAACTTAATGATTTAGTTAGCTTATTTTAATTAGTGATACACTAAAAGCTTGAAAATTTATGGAATAATAGTGCCAATCTTTGAAGACCTGGAGATGAATTATTAATGGAAAAGAGATGGCATACCTTGGAGATGATATTGTGGAGGAAATAAAAAGGACATAAAGGGGCAGAAAAGTATCTTGCATAAATGAAAGAGCAACAATAACACCAACTTTTTTTCCTTTTTCTCTTCATAATCATAAAATAAAGTACACAGTATTGGGCGGAACTGACAGAAGAAGAAATCACAACTAGGAGCCTTGCTTTGTTGTTATTCACTTGTTAGGTCATGTTCAACTCTTTGTGACCACAGGAACTGCAGCACGCCAGGCTTCCGTGTCCTCCAATATCTCTCTGAGTTTGCGCAAACTCATGTTCACTGAGTCAGTGATACCATCCAAACATCTCATTCTCTGTTGCCCCCATCTCCTCTTGCCCTCAATCTTTCCCAGTGTCAGGGTCTTTTCCAATGAATCAGCTCATCGCATCAGATGGCCAAAGTACTGGAGCTTCAGATTCAACATCATTCCTTCCAATGAATATTCAGGATTGATTTCCTTTAGGATTGACTGGTTTGATCTCCTTACATTCCTAGGGACTCTCAAGAGTTTTTTACAGAACCACAGTTAGAAAGAATCAGTTCTTTAGTGCTCAGCCTCCTTTATGGTCCAACTCTCACATCCACACATGACTACTGGGAGAACTATAGCTTTGACTATCCAGACCTTTGTTGGCAAAATGATGTCTCTGTTTTTTAATACACTGTCTAGGTTTGTCACAGCTATTTTTCCAAGGAGCAATTGTCTTTGTTAGTTCCTAGTTTATTTTTTTCTAAATAAGAATAAAATATAAAACTTCAATATAAAAATACTATAGAAATTCAGATGCGGCAAAATACAAATTTTGTTTTGGTAGAAAATCTCAACAACAAATGAACCATAAAGTTGAAGAAAACTCAGAGGACATTTGAAGTTAAACTAAATTTCCCCTAAAATACATTAGAAATATGAACTTTTAGCTTGAATAAGACATACAAAGCCTGTGTCGTGTGTGTATGCATACTTTTTTCCTGCTCTGAATCAACTTTTCTTTCATTTTATTTAGCCCATATATACATATACACATATAGGTTAAAGAAAATGAAAGTGATCTAAAACAGGAAAGACATATATGTAAAAGACAAAATTATACAAAAAATAAAGACAAAATTACTGAGTACTCAAGATAGAATGGATTTGAATGAATCCTTAATAAAGAATACTGAATCAAGACAAGAAATAAATCAAGATAGTAAATTTTAGATTTATAAAAACACATATGAAGGACCAGAGCAAAGTGTTTGAGATGGAAAACAAGCAAAGAAGGTTGACTATTTGTAATGTTGGTTTTCCTGAATAAAAACTCAAAATAATGGACCAGAACTAATATATTCCTAGAAGTAAAAGTAGACTTGTGTATACAGTTGGTCTTGTTATATTTGGGTGGCACCCTGCTACTTCTCCTGAACAACGGACTGTGCATGGGAGTATCTGGGAGACTTTGGGAACAAATAGCTTAATATTTTTATAATTATACATGACTTTTTCCCCCTGCCCCAATGATCTTTAAACTCCATATTATGATATGAGCATGAGTGCTCAGTTGCTTAAGTCATGACCGACTCTTTGTTACTCTATGAGCTGTAGCCTCCAGGACCCTCTCTTCATGAGGTTCTCCAGGCAAGGATATTGGAGAGGATTGCCATTTCCTCCTCCAGGTGGTCATCCTGGCCCAGAGATTGAACCCATGTCTCCAGAATTGCAGGCAGATTCTTTACCCACCGAGTCATCTGGGAAGCTCATATTAAGATATAAGTGCAAATATATCAATACATCTTAAAATACCAAGAAATACATGAAGGAAAATGGAAGAGAAATTTATGACACTTTAAAATTTGAAGAAGCAAGAAATAAACTTTGTTATACCATACTACTGGAATTTTTATGATCCCTGTGACAGCACAACTGAATCTATTCTGTCTGATACAATTATTCTTATTAAAAAAATGTTGTGATTTGTGAAGTAACATATATAAACATTAAATTATAAGATAAGGATCAAACTCCAAACTTGATTAACTCTGCCTATTACATCAGATGCCTCTAAGCAAAGCCTAGAAATTTTTATTTTTAAAAGGTTCTCCCAGTTCATAGCTATGGCTAAAGCCTTCCTTCAGTGAAATGAAATCTGTACATAATTATGAAAATGTTTCAGTGAAAATCTGTTTCAAAACAAAATATATGAAAAATTTATCTTTATAGAAATCGTTATTTTTCTTCTCCAGAAGACTGCTTATTTTTTCAGTGTGTTTCCATATCATCATGCATGATTTGCACCTGTTGATGTTTTGCAAAATTCTTCATTTCTAAGATGATTGCTCTGTATAGTTTGCACTTCTTCCATTTGAATTTGCATCATCCTCTGAAAAACTACTTGTTTCTAAGCTAGAGTTCTCATTAAAGTTTTCATGGTTGATTGCAGTTGATGTGTACCATATAATCACAAAACTTAGTCACATAGCTTGGAACAAGTATGGCATCTAGTCTTTCTTAGAAAGTAATTAGGTAAAATTTAGCATCTTTAAAATGAAGATCTCCTTTTCTTAAAAGAATGTTCTTTTCCACCTGTCTTCAAGTTCATTTTCATACAACATTTTAGCTTTTTTAATCCCTTAATGACTCTTCTTCTATGTTCCTCTATTTTTACTTATTTGGATTCAGCATCCATCATAACTTCTGATTCTTAAAAAAATACACACACACACACATATACTTCCCCGGAACAATACTTTTTACAGATTATGATCTTAAAATCTTTCCATATCACTTATTTGCTTTCTCATGGGAATTTTCCTTATTGATAATATTTTCATTTTTGGAGAGTTTTCCTTGTAGCGACTCAGAATAATATTATTTTTCACTTACTGTCTCATTCCACATAGGATGTAGTTGCACTTTTAAGAAAGATTTTCTCTTCAATTGATTCATAAACATGAAACATACAAGGCCTACCATGAGACTTCTATGTTGACAGCAATTTAAAAAGTTAGTAATAATGTGGTGTAATAGGAGTACTCAGATAAGTCCGGGTGGGCATGGAAAGATTGAAGACCTGTATAGGGTACTTTATAGTGTGGTTTAAAAAAGAAATATTCTTAAGAGTAATTCATGTCCTTTGCTATCCATCATGCAATTTCATATCATTACTGATTCATTGTCTTCTTTGTGATATATTAAATTAGATATCCACAAGTAGAATTGTTAATCTTCTGAAGATGTCTATGATGGCTAAAATCTATAAATTTTGTAAGGTTGTGTTAGTAAGCCAGTTGTTATGACTTTAATTGTGTCTCTCGAATGATATAATGAACTCCTACTCCCCACCTCAGGAAATGATCTTATGTGGAACTAGGGTACTTTCAGACATGATTAGCTAAGATTAGGTCATTCTGAATTCAGTTGTGCCCTAATCCAATATGACTGAGAAGAGAAGGGGATGGGAAGAGATAGACACACAGGAAAAATGCCATGTAATAACTGAGGTCAGAATTGGAGTTAATCTGCAAGCTCAAACCAAGCAATGCCAAGGATTGCCCCACACCAGAAACTAAGAGCAAATGACAGAATATTC
The DNA here is from genome assembly GCF_019320065.1 of Cervus canadensis. Lineage (NCBI taxonomy): Eukaryota > Metazoa > Chordata > Mammalia > Artiodactyla > Cervidae > Cervus > Cervus canadensis. The sequence goes on from NC_057401.1 coordinate 44,035,684, forward strand.
ACTTGAGATTTCAGAAGAAACATCTGCTCAACAACTTGATTTTGGACTTTTAACCTCCAAAACTATGAGAAAATAAATTTTTATTTTAAGCTTCAGAGTGTGTGGTACTTTGTTATGAGTGCCCAAGAAAACAGAAGTTAATGATAACATTTCATTTAGTTTGGGTCACAACTTGGTCTAAGTTTAGGGGCTATAGATTCCACCCCCACCCCCCCCCCCAATATCAGCAAATCCATCTGTATTGCACCTTATTTTGTTTTCTGCTTTTGTTTGGGGAATATCATAAAAATACCTTAGTACTATAGCACAGGAAGCTTACCTCCCTAAGCATGTATATTGAAAACTCAGCTAATACATAGCAATATAGTGACTAGGCACTGCTCATTACATTTTGCTAAGGATCTTTTCTAATTGTGCACATTTCACACTTGTCATTAGATAGTTTGGCTGGCACTCCTACAACACGTCATTAAAGCTGTCACCTTGAAAATTAAAGAACAATACTGATATTTAAACAATCAAAAAATATTCAAGAAAAAATTTACAAAAACAAAAATGAAAATGAATAATTAAAAAAAAATAACCTTCTGGATCAGACTTTTAAGTAACACCAGGCTAACCTGGAACAAAACATTAACTGCAGTGTGATGATAACCAATGGAAATGCCACTCATATTTTTGAAATATATATTTAAATATCTGTGAAATCTTTCAAATATACACCAGCAGAAAAATACTCAAATCTTCTATAAAGCAGGTTGTTATATCCATGATTATCAAATATTGAAAAAATTATTTCAATCAGTATCTTGATTAGAGATGCCAATGAACCACAACAGAACGTTAACTAGTAGTTCAAATAGCTTTTTGATGTGAGAGGAATGAAACATTTTTACATAGCCTATTTTGTTTTATTGCAAGTGTCAGCTTTAGGTCTTTTAAATGTATTTAGTATTGGTTGACTTTACAGTTGGTTTGGATTTTCTAAAAATGTTTGGAATTATGAGTTCATGCACAGCAACTTAAAGAAGTTTGGAGTCTTAATTTAAAATGTCAGGGAAATTCTTTTCTGAGTCTTCTCACCCGTGTTATGTTCCTCATGATTATGGCAGTTAGCTGTGTGCTGGAATGACTTTCCTGCTGTGGCGTTAATCAGATGAGAGAAGGCCCTGCTGGGAGTTGTGGTAATTACACTGGGATAGTTCATCTCTTTCTGAACTCTCTCTAGGTCTTCATTTTTCCTAACAGCAACAGTGATACTAATTAAAAATGGATGTTAATTATAAAAGTTTAAAATATCCTTCCTTTACAAGTTAGTATAATTTTTGCCACCAATGAAAGAGATAAGTTTTTATATCTCTGTAGCTCTTTTGTCTAGCTCTTTGAAATGGAAAAAAAAAAAGTTTTAATAAGACTATTTTTATAAATGACAAGTCTGTCTTTATATAGGGTCGTATTTTTTCTCCTCATTTAGACATATTTTGGTCCCTCAACTCTTTTCATTTATTAATAAGTAAAACTTCTATTAAACTTTATGACTTATAAAATTGGCATCCTGCTTACTAAGAGAGTAGAATGTTTACTGAGGCATTGAAAATCAATCTTTATTTATAGAGGGTTACTAAACATCAACTAGCTGTTATTTTTTTTTTCTAAAATGACAAATGCAAATAGGATTAGATATTAATGTATGTATATACTCATTGAAGTGTTTCATCAAGGCCTCTTTTTCTTTTTTTAACTGAAATTCAATTCATAAGATAACCTGGTGTTGCAAATGAATGTGAATAATATTTATTAATGAAACTGTCTCTGAAAATAATAAAATCAGCCTTAAAAATTAAGTGATTGTGAACAATATGTATTAATCAAGATAATGGAGAAATTGCTAGTAAAATTGGGCTAATAGGATATGAATGGGGCATTATTATACAAAAATCTTATGTATTTTATATACTTAAATGTGGAGCAGTAATTTAAAAATGGAAACTAGTAGTTGTGCTTTGATTTCAATTTACTTTCCTTTGCATAGAAAGTATAAAAATGTTCAGAAAACATTCTCTGAAGAATAAACATTTCTGACTCATAAGCACTAGATAAAGTTCTAGCAATTATTCCATGAAATCTGGGACAAAGAAACTAATTGAGTGTATTATTATAAAACTCTAGTGGGAGAAACAACAAGTTCAGCAGAACTGTCAAAGGTTTAGAATATCTCTACCCTTTATAGGATTAATCTCTCTGGAAGCACAAGATCTGAAGCAAATCATGAAAGAAGAAATCATATTTTAAGTGCTAATGTGACTGAAGAGGTTGTCATTTTAAGAATAACTGTAGCATCTTTAAATATTAGACACTCAGAAAAGTTAGGGTTTTCAGTTAAATCTTCCATCAAATTCTTTTAAAATACACATACACATTTTAAATCAAACTGGTTAAATATTAATATATTATTTAAAAATAAATTTTATTTCACATTTTAAAAATATTTGAGTTCTGTAATTAAAACAATGATAAGTGCAACATAATTTCTTAGAAATTTTTGATATCTAATTTTTTTAGCTCTATAATTACCCTTGTTGAGTCTGAGATTCCTTAATTTAAAATTCAGAATATATAGTTAAGGTTAAGAAGACACACTTCAGATTTAATTTGTAGACATTGTTCTAATAATGAACCACTTATGATGACCTGATCTTCCAATTCTCTTCAAGACTTACCAAAATGGCTTTGACAGATGTGAACTCTGAGTGGTTCTAGTTAAAGAATTCCAGTTCAATGCAATTTCAAAAGCTTAAGTATATATGCTTGAGAAGTAATATGGCATATGGAAAAATAGAACAAAGTAAAAAGCTTGATTTTCAATTATTTAGCCACCTGATTTTCAGAATGTTAATTAATATATTTGAGTCATAGTTTCCTCATCAAATTTATTAGGAGAATTCAATGATGTAATTAAATTTGGTAATGTAAATTAATTTATGTAATATATAATAACATTTAACAATTCTGTAAATGGCTTACACCAGCCTTGTGGGAAATTTGGTGGTGTGAGGAGGACATGCAGATTCTATACTTCCTGTTCAATGTTCTCATAAACCTAAAACTGGTTAAGTATTAGTCTATTACCTTTGAAGAAAAAAATGGATGAGTTAAACTAAAGGTTCAAGTAAGTTAAGCCATGTTTAGCTACTTCAGCAGAAATAAAATAGGGATTTCAGAGGCAACTTAAATTAATACTGGAAATTATATTAGAGAATTATTGCAGCATCCACAGGTACAAATATTCTTCATTCTGCTGCCAACATAGTTGCTATCCAACATTGAATGTGGTAACATACGTCAATTCTAGTGTTATATCTGGAAACTTGAAATTGTTACCACAACCACCACTGACGAATACGTATTTCTTCCATGTCTTCTTTTTTTGTGTCACTAAATTCTGAGTGAAACTTCATGGCCTGCTCAAGCAAAGAACTGAGTCTTGGTCTAATAGTTATAACCTAGTCTTTAGAGATTCCGCCTTCAATTGAGTTGAAGAAATCGCCACACATAGCAAGGAGGTTCAGATTCTGTGCAGCCCAAAAGAATACTAACATCACAGCAATAGCATACATAGCATGTATAATATATTAATAGAATAAATGATATAAAGATATTGTCAACATAGCTCTTTTATCCATTGTAGAAATTTAGTAGTTGATGAACTAGCAAGCAACACTCATGCTTTTGAAAACTGAGACTTCAGATTTGTTATACATGTATTCTTTTTGGATGACACACTATGGTCTGATTGGTACTTTTGAGGTTATATTTCCATTCTTTGTGTATTTTTCTAATACCAATCTGGACAAATCCCTGTTTATTCTCTATATGGAAGTTGCTTCAAAGAACATTCTACCTATAGATAGACTTCACCCTTGCCATTTGATTTTTTGTTCCTATAATTTCCCTGCAATCACTAAAAAAATGCCCTTTAAAATTTCTCTATTTTAAATGTCATTCCATCTTCTATCAAAATTACTACTACTTACTCTGTTTGGGCTTCCCTGGTGGCTCAGATGGTAAAGAATCTGTCTGCAATGTGGGAGACCTGGGTTCGATCCCTGGGTCGGGAAGATTCCCTGGAGAAGGAAATGGCCACTCACTCCAGTACTCTTGCCTAGAAAATCCCATGGACGGAGGAGCCTGGCAGTCTACAGTCCATGGGGTTGCAAAGAGTCAGACACAACTGAGCGACTTCACTTTCACTTACTCTTTTTAGGAATTCAACCTTGAAACATACTACAATTTCTTTCACATTAAATCATCACCTCTCTATTTCTACCTATTACTTTGACTGCATCTTAGCAATTTATTCAAGAACTAAAATCTAGATGATCATGAAGCATGTCTTCTCTATATACTCCTGATTCTCCCATTGGATCTTTTTATTTCTACTCTCCTTTGATACAGGACCAGATTTCCCCAGTGTACCTAGAAGTGTCCTTTTTTATCCTATCATCCCCTGTAAGTTAACACATCTTAAAACACTAAAATCTACCTCTCTCCACCTATAGTCCCTTTCTAAATTAAAGACATTACTGCCACATAGATAGATTAAAATTTGGCAATTGTCCTAAAATTCACGTTCTGGGTTGTCACAGCCAACCTGTCTCACAATTCTATGCATTCTGCTGCTTAAGTAGCATGACTCTTTTTTCTTTCTACCTGTTTAACTTTTATTTGGTGGTATAGTTCAGTTGCTAAGTCATGTCCAACTCTTGCGATCCCATGGACTGTAGCCTGCTAGGCTCCTCTGTCCATGGGATTTTCCAGGCAACAATATGCGAATGATTTGCCACTTCCTTCTCTAGGGGATCTTCCCAATCCAGGGATCAAACCTGGGTCTCCTGCACTGTAGACAGATTCTTTACTGACTGAGCCATCAGGGAAGTCCAAACTTTAATTAGACCCTTATTATTTTCTTCCCAGAGCTATTTATATTTTTTATATGTTCTGAAATTTTTACTCTCCCCAATCATCCCAATCACTTCCCTCACTAGTCCTTTTCACACAACTTGAATAATGAAATTTAAAATACAAAATTTCCTTCAAATTCTTCATTTTGGTAACACAGTCTAAATAATAAATTTCATGTCTTGGCAGTCACAGCCCTTCACAATGTGATTTTTTCTATAGAAAAAAGAGCAGATTTTTTTCTATCTGCTCTTACCTCTGGGCTTTGTTCTTAATATAAGCAAATAGTGACTTAATTGTTTGTATTTACCTGTATAAGTGATCCTCTTTTACAATTCCACGGCAAGTTGAGAAGGCAGATGATATACAGTGAAGATATATGCCAGTTCCAGTTCCAGTTCAGTCGCTCAGTCGTGTCCGACTCTTTGCGACCCCATGAACCTCAGCATGCCAGGCCTCCCTGTCCATCACCAATTCCCGGAGTTCACCCAAACACATGTCTGTTGAGTTGGTGATGCCATCCAACCATCAGGGTCTAGATAAATCTGAATATAAATCCTGACTCTGCATCTTACCTATAATTTGATCAAGGTCATTTCTCTGGGCTTCAGTCTTCCAACTGTAAAATGGAGATACATATCTTACAAAAATGTGATGAGTTATAAACAACATAATATAGTTTAAGAGTCTGGAACAAGTTGTCCAATGAGTTTATTTTATCTGCACCCTGCAAAGACCTCCTGTAATCCATGCTTTTATTCATTCAGTCATCAATTATTGACTTCCTATGTGCCAGACAGTGCACTATAATGTGAGGAGGTAGAAATGTCTATGAAAAAAACAACCATCTGATTTTGATTATTTTTGTCCCTTTCTTATTTTACTTTTGTTTCTTCTTATCAAATTATTTTTCTCATCTTACTTGTCTGATAAACGACGTTTGTAGACTCATTTAAAAATTTCACAAGCATTTCCTCCCTCCCAAACTTATGAAATTTATTCAAGTTAGCCTTAGTATAGCTTGCATGCACAACCATTATGACTTTCATTATTTGATTTCAATTTATTTGTTCTTACTGTTAGACAATGAACTCTTGTTTTACAGAGTCCACATCTTATTTTCAGTAGCTACTTCTGAAAAGTTGCACATAAAAATATAAAGAAAAATAATCTTATTCTCAGATGTTTTAGAGCAAATGCTTACATTTATCCAAATATATACTTAAAGATATATGTTAAGTGTCATGTTGAAAAGGTTGTAGATAGAAAAGTTTAAAAATTACTGCTAAAAATTAATTTCAGCAGCAAAAGCATTTCTATGGGAAAAGGGTTGAATTACAATGCAGTATTCATAGTTTGTTTGACTAATTAGTAGTTCAGGTAATAAATTCTATGAGTTCAGGGAAGAGAAATAACACAGTGGATTACTCCAGTTAAGCGAAATTTCCATGGAGAGTTCAACTTTAATGAGAGAAGAGAAAAGGCAAGGACATTCCAGGTGGCAGGAATGAAGTAAACAATGGAGCTGGGCCAGGGATTTGCAGCCTATTTTATGGGGAAAAGTAAATCAATTTTCTAAAGTAAAGAATTCACTTAGGGAAGTAGTGAGTGATAAATTTGGAGACATAAGGACTGACTTATCAGAGATGTGAAAGCCAGGCCTTCAGTGGAGCTGTATGATTTAGGAGGAGAAGAGTTATGATAGTTGATTTAAGGGATGGAGGTACAAAGCAGTTTTTTCAGAACATTTGGTCTGGATTTGAGGTACTCAACACACTGCCTTCCCAGTGTCTCTAGATGTTGAACACTAGGTAAAAACCAGTGGTGATAGAATTTCTGTAAATTAATGAGAACCAAGACTAGAGTTTTGGTACATTCTTCAGTCCTCTAGTGAATTTATAATAAACCATCTTAATGTCGACATCATTTCATCTCTAAATAAAATATAAGAAGTTCTTTTGAAATACATATAGTTTCCATAGTTGTTTTCAATTTTATCTATTTCCAAAAGGTATTTGAAATAGATTTGTATAAAATCATATGGATTCTGTAATTGTTTGAGATAAATAATACATGTACTTTCTTTTCGTTCATTCAACGTTTGAACTATTACACTGTAGAAGCATAAAATGCATGGAATAATTTCTGCTTTCACAGTGCTTACAGTCTATTGTGGAGACAACTGAAATTATCACTAAGATATCAAAATAATGAGTGGTAGCTATAATAATTAGTTTAAAAAAATAAAAAGTCTCATGGAAGCACAACTCTGGCAGTAATAATTGGCACAAATATCACAGAAGGATTGCACATAGGCCCTGTTTTGAAGTATGTGTGGGATCTTGAACCCCATAGTTGGATGAGTAAGGATACAAGGGTAAAAATGTGAAATACATAGAGACAAAGAAAACATGTTTTGAGCAGATTTGGATATTAGTAGGACATTCACTGTGGTCTTAAAAGAAAAAAAGGAAAGGAAAGAGTATCATGAGAAATAAAGAAGTTTAGATTGTGGTCACCTTACTGATGTGTGTGTGTGTGTGTGTGTGTGTGTGTGTGTGTGTGTGTGTACACACGTGTGCTTGTAGAGCAAGGCTTTATATATGGTTCAACTATTTTTGATCTCATTTTGGATAGAATAGGAAGTCATGGGTGAGATAGAAGGACAAAATCAAAGCCTAAGTGATGTGCTGAGTCCAATCACAGGCATAGGACAGAGTTTGGACTCTGATGCAGGCATCAAGGAATCATTGGAGATTTGTGAGCAGAAAAATGACATGGTTCATTAAATAGCTTTTTCAGTAAAATGTAATAGAAATAGTTCTGTGAGTAAAATGTAAGAGTTTGGATGTGGAATGTTGTAAAAAAAACACAAAAAATCATTTAAAAGATTTCTGCAAGAATGCAAGTGAAAAGCAAGTGACCTGAAACTCTGCCTCCCTCCAAATACAAGATAAGAATGTGTAGGGAACAATAAACTACATTCTAAAAAGTAAAATATTATCATGTAATCCACAATGAAATACTGTAATATCTATTGAGATAATTAAAATTTATAAATATTTTTTTCAGGCACAGGACAAAATCTAATTATATGCACAGCATATAAGGGAGGAGTTTTTATTCCCAAAATAGAAAAACTTGAAAGAAACAATTATAACAAAACATTTATATTTAAAAGCTATATATAACTAATAAATCAGAATAAAATTTTAATTTTTAATATTTATAAAATGTAATCTTATATATACTGTATATTTCAATGATCTTAGAAGATTAAGCTTTAATGTAGTCAAACACATATAAGGACCACATATTCTTTATAAAGATATATTCTTCTTGCATAATAAAAAGATATATTCTTCTTGCATAAATGCAATATCTTATTGGCAATGCCTCATTTTCAGTTCGAGTGAGGAATATATTATAAGAAGTACATGTTGCTTTTTCATGGATGTACAATAATTTTTAATTCTGAAGAAATTTAGAAGGCTAAAATAGTCAACTTAGAACCAGAAGTTTGTGAATTAAAAGTGGAGATAACTTTATAAATAATATATTCTACTGAAGTAGGAATAGGCTATACAAGCCTAGACTATAATGGACCTTAGTGATCTGTTACTGTTTCTGATGACAAGACTGTGACTGTCAACTAACATGTCCTTGTCACCTAACTGATGGTAGGTAGATCCTAGGACTTAATTCCCACTTTAGGCTTCATTTTGCTACATCACTGAGCTCTCTTATGTTTTAGAGTGCCATGGTATCAATTTAATTTACATACCATAACTTTATTTTGATTTCCAGAATTATTAAATCTTAAAACAATGTTTTTTCCCCAATTTTCCTCGTTAAAAAGAGTGTGATGGTGTTGTATGTTTTGTAGCACAGTATTCTCAATTATTAAGATGGTGATATGTAACTGGACTTCCCTGTAGCTCAAATGGCAAAGAATCTGCCTGAGTGCAGATGACCAGGATTCAATCCCTGGGTAGGAAATAGCCTCTGGAGAAGGGAATAGCAATCTGCTCCAGTATTCTCGCTTGGAGAATCCAACAGACAGAGAAGCTTGGCAGGCTACAGTCCATGGGGTCACAAAGAGTTGGACATGACTGAACAAATAACGTAACATATTGTAACTGGAAAACTTTATTATACCAACACATAAATATACCCAAGTTTAAGAGTCTAAATAAAAGCATAGCTTGAGCTTATTTTACTCTATCATAAAATTAAATTGTGAAATGGTTCTCAATAATCTTGACATTTCTATAATCTCTATAATCATGCTTACATTTGGTTAGTTATCTGTTTTTATAAGATATTCTAGAGATATTTCATCCTTTGTAGCATTTATTCTTCTTACAATTAAAGAAGAGTCTTGTTTTGTATTGGGCTTCCATGGTGGCTCAGACAGTAAAGAATCAGCCTGCAATGTGGGAGACCTGGGTTTGATCCCTGAGTTGGGAAGATCCCCTGGAAGAGCAGAATGATTTACAAACATGTACTTATGCCTTTTCTATATTTACAATAATTGGTGTGTAAAAATTAACTCCTATAGTCTTCAGTTTTATTCAAAGTAGCTTCACAAATGTTTTACATATTTTCCCTCTTGTGGTACATATTTAGAAACTTATAAGCTTTAACTTTTCCAGGAGTACTATTACAAGGACAATCATCATTTTTTTCCCCTTTGAATTTAGTTCTTTATTTTAAAAAATGTATATGTATGAATAATATTCAGTTACTAAATGCCACCTGAATTTCCACAGAAAAAGCTATATGATTTTGATTAATAACATAACTGACAGTTACTTTTGAATTCCAAAGACTGCAAATATCTTTTAAGTTTAAAGTTTCTAAAGGAATATAATACAGGTTAGAATCTCAAAACTTGCATGAAAACCACTAATATACTTATCCTGAGTAGCTAGTGTTTAAAGCTGTATTCTGGTTTCCCATGTCTTTTTTTTATGAATTTTAGGGTTCATAAGTCATTTTGTGTACTTTCTATTTTGTGAACTATTACATTGTGCTACTTCCAATCAACTTGGAGTGGATCAAATAATTGTGTTCTTTCAGGAAGTTCATCTGTGTTAATTCTGTATTTTCTTTTTCGGCGGGGTGGGGGGGGGGATAAACTGAGACAGATGATTCCTTTTCTAAATTCATTATTGGGTGTCTTATATTTCATTTTGTTTTCTACTTTCTTTTTTCATCTGGGAGATTGTTTTCAAAGAAAGCATTTGTAAAGGCTGTTGTAGTTTCTCTCTCCCTCCCCCATTACCCACACAATTTTCAAAAAAAGAGAAAAACCATTGGCATTTCAATCGCTGGAATGCCAGGTTATTTTCATTGCAAAAATATCATCTAATGTCACAAGAAATAAAATGATCCTCACAGATGAACAGGTAATAAACATCTCAGAAATATCTTTTAATATTCTTACACAGTATGACATAGAAAACTCTCCTTCACAGTCTTAGAGTAATATGATACAGGAGAGCAAGTGCATAAATATCACTGGGATGAGGACCTGGATTGGGCAGGGGTAATTTCTAGAAAAAAATTAATTTGCCAGTTTCACTTACTGATATGCTCTTTTGGGCTAAAGGCTAGGCTCCAGCTCACTAGACCCAGAATCCATGAAGTGGGACAAATGAGTGAGGAAAAGGCAATATACTTTTGGAGTGTAAGATTTGGGGGCTCCAAAATCACTTGAGATGGTGACTGCAGCCATGATATTAAAAGATACTTGCTCCTTGAAAGAAAAGCTATGACCAACCTAGACAGTATATTAGAAAGCAGAGACATTACTTTACCAACAAAGGTCCATCTACTCAAAGCTATGCTTTTTCTGGTAGTCATGTATGGATGGGAGAGTTGGACTATAAAGAAATCTGAGCACCAAATAATTGGTGCTTTTGAACTGTGGTGTTGGAGAAGACTCTCGAGAGTTCCTTGGACTGCAAGGAGATCCAGCCAGTCCATCCTAAAGGAAACCAGTCCTGAATATTCATTGGAAGGACTGATGCTAAAACTGAAATCCAATTGGCTACCTGATGTGAAGAACTGACTCATTAAAAAAGACCCTGATGCTGGGAAAAATTGAAGGCGGGAGGAGAAGGGGATGGCAGAGGATGAGATGGTTGGATGGCATCACCAACTCAATGGACATGAGTTTGAGTAGACTCTGGGAGTTGGTGATGGACAGAGAAGCCTGGTGTGCTGCAGTCCATGGGGTCGCAAAGAGTTGGACATGACTGAGTGACTGAACTGAACTGAATTCCTTAAATTTAAAGGTGAATTCTTTAACCAAGGGTTCAGTTCAGTTCAGTAGCTCAAGATACTAAGAATTTAGAGAGCTGAGAGTCAATCTCAATCTGTGGGATTTCAAAATCAGTTTTCTTTCTACTGTCACTAAAAATGAAAAAGTATCTGACTGTAGAAAAGTATAACATTTAAGAATGTTTTATCTATGTTCTTGATCTTAAGATGTCTTAGTTTGCTAGAGCTGCTATAACAAAATACTATAGTTGTTCGGTTGTTCAGTCTTGTCTGACTCTTTGTGACCCCATGCACTGCTGCATGCCAGGCCTCCCTGCTCCTCCCCATCTCCTGGAGTTTGTCCAAGTTCATGTCCTTTGAATTGGTGATGCCATCCACTCATCTCATCCTCTGTCACTCTCTTTTCTTTCTGCCTTCCATCTTTCCCTGTTTCAGAGTCTTTTCCAATGAGTTAGTTGTGCGACTTACACATAGACTGTGTGGCTGAAACAGGAGAAATTTCTTTTCCCATAATTCTGGATGCTACATGTCCAAGATCAAGGTGTCAGCAGGTGGGTTATGTTTCATTCTATGGCCTTTCTTCCTGGCTTGGAGATGTATCCCCTTTGCACTGTGTCTTCACATGATCTTCCCTCAGTATGTGAGCATCCCTCATGTCTCTTTGCGTACAAATTTACTCTTGAAAGGATACCAGTCAGTAGATTAAGTCCCACCTTAACACCTTCATGTTAACTGAAGTATCTCTTTAAGCCCCTATCTACAAGTACTGTCACATTCTGAGGTATTGGGGTTTAAGACTCCAACATATGGATTCAGAGGGGCAAAATTCAGTCCATAATTCAGCACATTCAAAAGGTAATTGTGGATTAAGTCAAAGAACATTAAGCTTGAAGTCTGAAAATCTGGATTAAAATAGATTCATGACATTTAATAAGCAACTCAAAATCTCTGAACCCCAATTTGTCACCTGCATATGAAACTAATAAACATTTCAAGATAATTGTTATATGATAAAATATACAGAATACCTACCATATTGCCTTATCTATATTAGTAACACATTTATTTAATATGCATTTTGTATCAATGCCACCGTACTTCTCCATATATCCTAAGATTAAGGAAATATTTTGATAGAAAAAGCTGAAATTTAAATAATGTATCTTCACTTTGCCTTTATAAAAGCAACACACTCTTGATAAAGAACATATTTAAGCATAATATACTAAATGTGTTCTAAAGTTATGACAGCATTTTTTAACAAGTTCAAGTTAAAGACTTTAGTTCTAGTTAACCTAGTTCTGTGTAGGCTCTTTTTTTCACGCATCATTGATTTATAGACATTTGTCACAAACAGTATAAGCCCACTTGTTAAAAGAACTTGCCATTTTTTTTGTGACTGCCCTCAATCAGATTCAACAGATTAATGATTGCAATAATCAGCCATCCTGATTTTCAAGTGCATGGTCTTAACTATTCTATTCTTTCAAATTGGTTCCTTAATCTAAATCATTAATCTCTTTAGGACTTATTATTGCCTCCTTTTAAGCATATTGATCTGCATTCAATCTGCACCTCTTTTGTCATGCCCCTTTTCTAGCATGAATTTTCATAGCAAAATACTCTTGTTGATTGATGTGTGGGTGTGTTGTTATATTGCTTCACATTAAGTACCTATTTCCCCCTCTCCACTAAACATCCTTGAGTCCACTATTTTAAATGCTTTAACCTCTCATATGTCTTTGCAATGTCCTTCCATGTAAGATCAGGTACAGTGGGTTGACTGTATTTTCCAGTGCAAATTAAAAATCCATTTGTTCAGCTTGACTTATGCTTAGTGACAGCTCTGTGTATTTTTCACTGTGATGTGAATACATGAAGGACACAGCATAAAAACTGACTGCATTATACTCCATCTGCATTGTGAAGTAATTGTGATTGGAGTAATTACCAACATCTAAGTTTTTATTCCTTTTTTCATTAAAGCTGTTACCATGCCAGGGACAAGGATAAATAATACCTAATACCTAGCTTTTATTAATTCCTGTCTTTGTTAAATGTGAATGGCATGAATGGCAATAAGTAAGACTATAAAAAATCATAAATAAAACATTAGCACATTTTTTAATAGTGCAGGTGTAAATGTCACTAATGAAGTAAGAATAAATATGTGATGTTAATTACACTGGTTTTCCTAAGTGTAAAATGTGAAAGGAAATGTAATGCTTGATAAGAATGAAAACAGGAAATCAAATATATATTTTTTTCCCTTGGAAATACTCATTTTTTCTTACTCTACAAATAAGAGTAGGTTGAGTTCCTGGTTCAACCATGTGTTAGAGCCGTTTTATAGGGTGATATTCTAAGCACAATAAGTCATTTATGAAACTTAGACTTTTACCAGCTGGCCCCAAACCGATATAGATATTGAGAGACAATTTCCTAGAGTTTCTCTGTTTCTTCTGTCATATACTCAGCACATAGTACATGTTTTCCCAGTGTGTCATATATTTTTCTTTCTGTAAATGTAGCAATTACTCTTCTTTTAATTTATGTAAACAGATAGGAAACAGGTATATAGAGTTATATTCATGTTATATATTGTGTATGACTTTTCATGATCCCATGGACTTGTAGCCCATCCATCAGGCTCCTCTGTCCATGGAATTTTCCAGGCAAGAACACTGGAGTGGGTAGCCGTTCCCTTCTCCAGGGGACCTTCCCAACCCAGGGATTGAACCCAGGTCTCCTGCACTGCAGGCTGATTTTTCACCATCTGAGCCACCAGGGAAGCCCTAGAATTATATTTAATCAAGTATAAAGAGACCACAAATTAACATTTAAGAAGACAACTGATAAAGTTCATGCACTATACACAAAATATTTAAATGAATTTATTTGCTCTGTTTGCTTTGTTTGTTCCTCTGCTTTGGCCTAGAAAGCAAAACAAAGTGTTGAAGTTCATGTTTGCTTTTGTATGTATCACTGTTTCCCTTGGTATTGGCTGGGGAGACAGACTGCCACCTACACCTTAGATAGAATTGACAGCCACACAGAAATGAGATCATAATCACAAACTCTTTTTTGATCATTGATTGCACTGTATCCAAAACCTAAGACAAATAAAACAAAGTCCAAAAACCTAAGTGTCAGTCTGCTGGCTTTATAAAAATTTATGCTGTCTCATATGTAGCAATGGTTAAAATAGAGCAGGTTTAGCTCATATATAACTGCAAGTCTGTTTTAAAGATGAATAATCTTTGGATAACAGGGGATAATTTAATCTTCTAACTTCACGCACTCACTAAGTCTAAAAATCAGAATTCAAATTGGAATTTGAACATAATTTGCATCCAAGCTTCAGTGCTCATGTATCCCAAAGGATAATTCTTAGCCCAGACTTATGTCCTAAGGACCATGCCCACTTACTCAGATGTGGCTTTTAAAACACATCCATTTGGATGGTGCAAACAAATTTTTATCCTAAATTACCAAAAGTCAGCCTTCAATTTTTACTTATATCAATGAATAATACCACCATGCAACAAATTTTTTTTTTTGCAACGAATTTCTTAAGCCTGACATCTAACTTTCACATCTCAACAACTTTTTCTGTGCTTACTACAGCCAGTTTATCACTGTGTCCTGTCATCTTTGACTGAAAGAAACTTCTTATATCTATTCATATTTGTTTATCACCGTTGGCATCACTGATTACTACAGAACTCTTTCCACCTTTCTTTCATGGATGCTGCAGCGGCCTTTTAACGGCTCTCCATAGACATCACCTTCTCTCTCTTTGATCATTTCTTCACATTGCCTTCAAATGATTTCAAGTCTAGCATACCAAATTTCCTTTCATTCTATAACACTTGTCTCCTTACTTACTTTTGATAGTTCAGGCACCCTAGATTTCTTTGTTCTCAAGTGAACCCCACTAATTTGTGCTATGGGGATTTTGCATTGCTGTCCTTCAGCCTGGAAAAGAGTTCACCACCAGAAACTTATTTAGTCCTTGTCTACATCAATTCTTCCTTCTTTAAGTTCAAACACTATTTCCTTAAAATAGCATTTGCTGAGCTTTAGATTAATACAACCTCCATTTTCCTTTGTTGCACACAAAAAAAGTTTCTTTTTTATAGCATTTTTATTTGAAATTGAATACTTACTTGTGTGATTATTCAATGTTCTCCCTACTTTGTATACAAATTATTTTATGAGGAAAAGGAACATTTCTGATTTTTGTGGTTGTTAGTATCCTATGGATCTATCATTGTGCCCAGGAACATTTGCATAATAAATAAATATATGTTAAAGGACTGAAGTCCTGTTTCATGCTAAAGTTAATGTTTCCATTTATACTACAATATCACCTAATTTTGTGGAAACATCAAGCCAGAAATACCATCTATTTTCCAACTGATTACCGTGAATGATTTAACCTTAAATATATTTTGAAAGATACAATCTTTCATAATCTTCACTAAAATTCATTATTTTATGACATATTACCATACATGTTTCACCTACCTTTCTTTCTTTTTCATTTATTTATTTTTTCTTTTCTGAGTCACTTGAAAATATGTTGCACTTAGCATGACATGCAACCTTATCCCCTGATCACTTCAATGTGTGTGTCTTAAAATAATAATATTCTTAGCCATATCCTAAATGTTATGATAATATCCAAGATATTTAAAAATAGGTGATAATCGCTTGAAATTTATAATGCAAAATTCATATATGCTTCTGATTATAAGTATTTTTCTTTAAGAGTGTACTGAATTGTATGAGCTTCAGACCCAACAAAAGTTACATATTCCTATATCAAATTATAAAAATATTAATAGAGTTGTTGAGGAGAGAGTCATCTTTACTCGATATTGAACTTCTATCTTGAGAAATATTTCACAAAATGAAGCATACACATTTTTTTAAAATAATGGAAACCACAGGAAAGAAGAGAAGAGATATAGAATACACATTCAAGATAACAAATACAGACATGTCAAGCTTTATGAAATGTCAAATTAAAAAGAGAAAAATTAAAAGAATTATTTATTCACAATATAAAACAACAATAACTTCTTAACTTGTAGAAACTCTGTTCCTATAGACAGAAAGTGGATATCGACACCAGCAATATTTAATTCATTAACTGAATAAAATCTTCTTAAGCATCTTCAATTAGTCAAGCAGAATTCTAAGCACTGGGATTCATCAATAGATAGTAGAAGCCAGGCCCTCTTCTCAAAGGATTTAATGAAGTCAGTGGAGGCATACAATAAATGAATAAAAATATCATCACACAAGATCATTTCATGTCAGTATATATCTTAAAATATGAGAGAGCCGGATGGATAACAGCAAGTGGTTGGGAAAACAACTAAGTACAATGCAGAATTATCTTATCTTCTGGTGGTAAAGAATTCACCTGCAATGCAGGCGACATGGGTTTGATCCCTTAGTCAGGAATATCCCCTGAAGGAGGAAATGGCAACCCACTCCAGTATTCTTGCCTGGAAAATTCCATGGGCAGAGGAGCCTGGCAGGCTGCAGTCCATTGGTTTGCAAAAAAAAAGGGCATGGCTGAGCACACACATAAAGGATACAGAAAATATCTCACCATTTTCTGATAAAAAAATAATGTCTAATTAAGAATTTCAACAGTGGAGCATTAAATTTAGTGCCAGGGCCTTCTAAGAGAGTCCTGTACAACTGCCTAGTTCAAAGACTCTTGAAGTTGGCCCTGCCACTGCCTCCTAATGGAAACATGTTAGAAGGGAGTCTGTTTAAGTAAATAGCCAAATGGCCAGCACACCATACAAGAAGCCAGCAAAACTTTCATATTAACATCGGTGAAAACAGAATTTAAGTGAAAATACATTAAATGCATCTTCTTAAGGGGAGAATTGGGAGATTAGAATTGACGTATACACACCACCACATGTAAAGTAGATAGCTAATGGGAACCTGCTGCAAAGGACAGGGACCTAATGTCAGTGCTCTGTAATGACATAGAGGATTGGTTGGGAAGGGGGTGGCATTGGAATAAGGTCCAAGAGGGGGACTATATGTGTATACATACAGCTGATTCAAGTAGGTGTACAGCAGAAACTAAAACAATATTTTAAAGCAATTATACTCCAATGGGGGGTGGTGGGGGGACATTAAATGAAAAAAAGGATGCTAAATACTCAAGTTTAATGAAAATCTCCCTTTCAAGGTCAACATGAAAAATTGTTTTACAGACTGAATGATATCTTGGAGAAAGTTCAGATGATATATAATTTTTATTTCATTAAAGTCATTTTGGATTAAGGCAAAATTTTAAAATAATATATTTTAAGAAGTTAGTGTGCATTTTTAAACAAAAGCATGGCTCAGAATAAAAATGCAATTCAATTGTATTTATGAACCTCTCAGTAAAAGGTTGAGTTCTTCTTTTCCTGAGCTATTGATGCTATTTGATAAGATCTAAACTGATGATTTGATGCTTTTGAACTGTGGTGTTGGAGAAGACTCTTGAGAGGTCCTTGGACTGCAAGGAGATCCAACCATTCCATCCTAAAGGAGATCAGTCCTAGGTGTTCATTGGGAGGACTGATGTTGAAGCTGAAACTCCAATACTTTGGCCGCCTGATGCAAAGAGCTGACTCATTGGAAAAGACCCTGATACTGGGAAAGATTGAGGGCAGGAGGAGAAGGGGATGACAGAGGGTGAGATGGTTGGATGGCATCACCGACTCAATGGACATGGGTTTGGGTAAACTCCAGGAGTTGGTGATGGACAGGGAGGCCTGGTGTGCTGTGGTTCATGGGGTCGCAAAGAGTCAGACAAACTGAGCAACTGAACTGAACTGAACTGATGCTGATATATTTCAACAATATTTCATTCATACTCAGTATTTGTATGACTGCTTGATTATCCCCTCCTCCCAGAATTACTCAGAATTTCTTTTTTATTTATTTATTTATTTTCATTTATTTATTTATTTTTTATTAGTTGGAGGCTAATTACTTCACAGCATTTCAGTGGGTTTTGTCATACATTGATATGAATCAGCCATAGAGTTACACGTATTCCCCATCCCGATCCCCCCTCCCACCACCCTCTCCACCCGATTCCTCTGGGTCTTCCCAGTGCACCTGGCCGGAGCACTTGTCTCATGCATCCCACCTGGGCTGGTGATCTGTTTCACCATAGGTAACATACATGCTGTTCTTTCAAAACATCCCACCCTCACCTTCTCCAACAGAGTTCAAAAGTCTGTTCTGTACTTCTGTGTCTCTTTTTCTGTTTTGCATATAGGGTTATTGTTACCATCTTTCTAAATTCCATATATATGTGTTAGTATGCTGTAATGTTCTTTATCTTTCTGGCTTACTTCACTCTGTATAATGGGCTCCAGTTTCATCCATCTCATTAGGACTGGTTCAAATGAATTCTTTTTAACGGCTGAGTAATATTCCATGGTGTATATGTACCACAGCTTCCTTATCCATTCATCTGCTGATGGGCATCTAGGTTGCTTCCATGTCCTGGCTATTATAAACAGTGCTGCGATGAACATTGGGGTGCACGTGTCTCTTTCAGATCTGGTTTCCTCAGTGTGTATGCCCAGGAGTGGGATTGCTGGGTCATATGGCAGTTCTATTTCCAGTTTTTTAAGAAATCTCCACACTGTTTTCCATAGTGGCTGTACTAGTTTGCATTCCCACCAACAGTGTAAGAGGGTTCCCTTTTCTCCACACCCTCTCCAGCATTTATTGCTTGTAGACTTTTGGGTAGCAGCCATCCTGACTGGGGTGTAATGGTACCTTATTGTGGTTTTGATTTGCATTTCTCTAATAATGAGTGATGTTGAGTATCTTTTCATGTGTTTGTTATCAGAATTTCTTATATCATTTATTTTTTTAAAAATTAATATGAATTTTAAAGGTTATAGTCCATTAATAGTTATCACAAATATTGTCTATATTCCCTGTACTGTACCATACATCCATTAGCCCATCTATACCCAATGGCTACCTCCAACCTCCCACCAATGCTGTAGTGCCCCTACCCATCTCTCCGCACTGGTAATCACTAGTTTGTTCTCTATATCTCTGAGTCTGCTTTATTTCTATATATTCACTAAATTTTTGTATTTTTTAGATTCCCCATATAAGTGATATCATACAGCATTTATCTTTAGAGAAGATAAATATTTTTTATCTTCTCTAAAAAAATATATATTTTACCTAGCAAAATGCCCTCCAAGTCTATCTGTGTTGCTGCAAATTTCAAAAGTCTGTTACTTTTTTATAACTGAGTAGCGTTTCATTGTGTGTGTGTGTGTGTGTGTACTGTGTCATTTTTACACATTTATCTCTTGATGGAAACTTGGTTTACTTTCATATCTTAACAATTGTAAACACTGCTGCTATATAGGCATGCGTGTATCTTCTAAAATCAGTATATATATATATATGTATGTATGTATGTATGTATACATATACATACACATATGTATGTTGTATGTGTATACATGTATGTAGGTATATGTATATACATGTGTTGTGTGTGTGTGTGTGTACACATATGTATGTTGTATATATACATATACAACTCCTGGAGTACACCCAAACCCATGTCCATTGAGTCAGTGATGCCATCCAACCATCTCACCCTCTGTCATCCCCTTCTCCTCCTGCCTTCAATCTTTCCCAGCATATATAATATATATATATTATATATACATACACATACACCAGGAGTGGAATTACTGGGTCATATGGGAGGTCAATTTTTAGTTTTTTGAGAAATCTCTATACTGTTTTCCACAGTGGCTACACCAATTTACATTTCCACTAACAGTGTACAAGTGTTCCTTTTTCTCTACATCTTTACCAGTATTTGTTATTTGTGTTCTTTTTGATGATAGCCATTGTGACAGGCATGAATTGAACCTAATTGTGATTTTGAATTGCATTTCCATGATGACTAGTAATGTTAAGCATCTTTTCATGTACCTGTTGGTCATCTGCATTTAAGAGAGCTGGAAGAATCATGCTTCCTGACTTCAGACTATACCACAAAGCTACAGTAATGAAAACAGTATGGTGCTGGCACAATAGATCAAGGGAGCATTTCGTAACATCATACACAAAACTAAACTCAAAATGGCTTAAAGTCCTAAATGCAAGGCCAGATACTATAAAACTGCCAGAGGAAAACATAAGTAGAACACTTTTGGACGTGAATCACAGCAATATTTTGGGGGATCTGTCTCCTAAAGAAAAGGGAATGAAAGCAAAAATAAATGAATGGGACCTAGTTAAACTTAAAAGCTTTTACACATTAGAGAAAATCATTGTCAAAATAAAAATACAACCTAATGAATGGGAGAAAATATTTGCAAATAATATAACCAATAAGGAACTAATATTCAGCATATATAAACAGATCAAATAAATTAAGACCAAAAAATTATTTTAAAATGGGCAGAACAAGCGAATAAATATTATTATTTTATTTTATATTTTACATGGAAAAGCTCCTAATCTTTTCCTTTAATAGCATTCTAAGACACTATTGTAGATTGCTTTAATCTAGTTGCAGTCTTTTGTTTCTAGAGTTTTTTATATGCATCTGTTACATTTATTTGAGAAAAAAACATAAAATACACATGTGCCATAGTTGAGAAAGAAATCCCATGCTATAATTATTGAAGGCAATAAGTTCACTGAATTCCTGTTCATTAAAATTTTTATTCATATTTATGTCATGTTGACATTTTAAAATCACATTACATATCTAATTAATTCATCAAAAATATTGGGAAAGATTAACATCAGTGAAAATAAATACCAAGGAAACCAAGGTGACTCACTTAAAAACTTCAAAACTTAGAGAATTTGACACGCTTCATGAAAAAAGAAAGATACCAGCGAATGGGCTTCTCATTCTGGTGACTTCTCTTGCTGTGGAGCAAGGGTTCTAAGGCACGTGGGCTTCAGGAGCTGTGGCTCCCAGGCTCTAGAGCCCGGGCTCCATAGTTGGGGCTCACAGGTTAGTTGCTCCAAGGCCTGTGGGAACTGCCTGGCTCAGGGATTGAACCCATGAATCCTGCATTGGCAGGAGAATTCTTGCCACTGAGCCTTTAGGGAAGCCTTTCGTCATTTTGATGTTCTTTCTCAAGCCTTTATCAAGTGTAGTGGAAAAGCTTATATATGTGTGTGTGTATACATATATATATTAGAAAACATTAATTTTTGCCTAGTTAAATATTTATGACATTTTAATTCCACTTGTTTGGCTTAGTATGAATATAATGCTAGATTTCTAATTTATATTCTTTCAAAACTTTGATACAATTTCATGTATTTTGACTTCTAGTTGCTAACAGTCTAGGAAGTTTATCTTATTTATTAAAATGAAATTTTTTTTTGAATGAAGCTTATCAGGCTTGAAATTTCTAATCCAATTCTGAGAATATAAAGAAATATTATGTTTAAAAAAAACAGTAAATTAGCATATGATGCAATATTATTGGACATGGCTCAGATGATAAAGAATCTGCCTGCAATGCAGGAGACCTGGGTTTGATCACTGGGTTGGGAAGATCCCCTGGAGGAGGTCATAGCAATCTACTTTAGTATTCTTGCCTGGAGAATCTGCATGGACAGAGGAGCCTGGTGGACTATAATCCATAGGGTTGCAAAGAGTCAGACACGACTGAGCAACTCAGCACAGCACAGTATTATTAACTAAAGTACATGTGTTGTTTAAATTTCACAAAATTTTATGCTAGGGTCCATTATTTGTTTTCATACCTTATTTAAGACTCCACATTGTATTTAATTGCATTAAGCAGCTTCAGCTGCAGGCAACAAATTCTAATAAAATCTCTCTTAATTTTATTCTATTACAAATACTTTATATTTCCTTGTTATGGCTTATTAGTTATACCCATCATTTAAAAGTGGATATTTAATGTCCAAATACATGGGGTTTTTAAAGTTCTTTGATATTGATTTCTCATTTTGATGTTAATTTCTTATTCAAATAAATACTTTCTTCTCTTTAATTACCCTCTGTGTTTTTTGTCTTCTAACTTTATTAAAGCTTTCAATAGCTAAGTCAAAGACGTCTCTTGGCAATGTCACATTGCACTTGAAAATATGTGGATTATTTTCAAATATTTTTTATATTGATCTCTAACATAATTCCACAATGATAAGAAAACAGACTCTGTATGATTCAAACCTTTAGACCATAAAATTTTTATATCTGGTTTTATGTCTCTGGATATGTTCCAGTGTCTCCTAGTTTGTAACCTATGGGAACTTGAATAGAATTTGTATCCTACTGTTGTGTAAAAATTGTATAAATCTTAATTATGTTGAATTGTTTCACAGTGGTTTTCAGGTCTACTATATCTTTCTACTTCTATGTATATTCATTCTATTAAATTTTGGAATTTGATACTGAAACTCCAGCTAAAAATCTTAATTTATCTACTTTAAAATAATAGCAATATATAGTAGAATTACAAGTAACTTTTTCTGTATTTTTCAAGTCTCCTATCAATGTGTTATCATATTTTCATAATTTAAAAAATTTATAAAACATATAAAATTTCTGTTTTAGCAGAGTTCACCTCCCTCCACAGAAACATTGAAAATATATCTAAAAATGGATATGACCCAGCAATCCTGTTCCTGAGTATATATCCAGAGAAAGTCATGCTCTGAAAAGATGCATGCACCCCAATATTCACTGTAGCATTATTTACAAGAGTAAGTGTGTGGAAGTAACTTAACTATCCATCAATAAAGGAATGGACTAAAAAAAAAGATGTGGGTTTGATTCTTGGGTCAGGAAGACCCTCTGGAGGAGAAAACAGCAGCCCACTGAAATATTCTTACCTGTAAAAATCCCACGGTCAGAGGAACTCTGTGTGCTATAGCCCATGGGGTGGCAAAGAGTCAGATGCAACTTGGCAACTACACACAAGTGTATGTATTTAAGCATGTCATTTAAAAAATAAATAAATAAACTGTGGGTGAATTTGTATGAGTCTATGTGTGCTTATGAACATGGAGAAAAGTGCAAAGCATACACATATTCAATAGAAATCTAAGGACTTTACATTGTAAGAAGGAATTAACACATATGTGTTTCCGTATATTATCATTTCTTTGTTGCCATTAACATCTACTATCTGTGTGATAATATTTTAAAAGGTCAATTAGCATAGTAAGTAATCATGTCATATGATTGTGATACACTTTTGATGAGAACATCAGTCACATACTTTAGAGGAAATTCATATTATTTAGAAACAAAAGGATATAAATTACAGAAAAATATGTCTCCTATTATATTATTAAGAGTATGCAATTTTTGTCTTCCGCTGTGACAATGGTAAACAATCTGACTGCATTACAGGAGAGGCACAAACTCCTGTTCAGTCCCTGGGTCAGGAAGATTCTCTGGAGGAGGAAATGGCAACCCACTTCAGTGGTCTTGCCCAGAAAATCCCATGGACAGAGTAGCCTGGCAAGCAAGGGTCCATGAGGTCACAGAAGGGTGAGAAACCACTGAGCAACTAAAGAACAATAAAAAACAACAAACAAAGCAATTTTTATCACTATGGGATATACATATATTCCTCCTAATGAAGGATATACACATATTCCTCTGTCCAGTTGTGTCTGATTCTTTGTGACCTCATGGAATGCAGCACACCAGGCTTCCCTGTCCATCACCAATTCTCGGAGCTGGCTCAAACTCGTGTCCATCTTGTCGGTGATACCATCCAACCATCTCATCCTCTGTCATCCCTTTCTCCTCCCACCTTCAATCTTTCCCAGCATCAGGGTCTTTTCAAATGTGTCAGTTCTTCACATCAGGGGGCCAAAGAATTGGAGTTTCAGTTCAGCATCAGTCCTTCTTATGAATATTCAGTACTGATTTCCTATAGGATGGACTGGTTGAATCTCCTTGCAGTCCAAAGGACTCTCAAGAGTCTTCTTCAACACTACAGTTCAAAAGCATCAGTTCTTCAGTACTCAACTTTCGTTATAGTCCAACTCTCATATCCATACATGAATACTGGGGGAAAAAAAAAAACAACAAAACATAGCTTTGACTAGACAGACCTTTGTTGGTAAAGTAATGTCTCTGCATTTTAATATGTTTTCTAGGTTGGCCATAGCTTTTCTTTAAAGGAGCAACCATCTTTTGATTTCATGGCCAGTGATTTTGGAGTCCCTAAAAATAAAGTCTCTCACTGTTTCCATTGTTTCCCCATCTGTTTGCCATGAAGTGATGGGGCCAGATGCCATGATCTTAGTTTTCTGAATGTTCAGTTTTAAGGCAACTTTTACACTCTCCCCTTATGCTTTCATCAAGAGGCTCTTCAGTTCCTCTTTGCTTTCTGCCATAAGGGTGGTGTCATCTGCATATCTGAGGCTATTTATATTTCTCCCCGCTATCTTGATTCCAGTCTGTTCTTCATCCAGCCCAGCATTTTGCATTATGTACTCTGCATATAAGTTAAGTAAGCAGGGTGACAATATACAGCCTTGACGTACTCCTTTCCTGATTTGGAACCAGTCTGTTGTCCCATGTCTGGTTCTACTTGTTGCCTCTTGACCTGCATACAGATTTCTCAGAAGATGGGTCAGGTGGTCTGGTATTCTCATCTCTTTAAGAATTCTCCAGACTTTGTTGTATTCTACACAGTTAAAGGCTTTAGAATAGTCCATAATGCAGAAGTAGATGTTTTTCTGGAACTCTGGCTTTTTCAGTGATCCAAGGGATGTTGGCAATTTGATCTCTGGTTCCTCTGCCTTTTCTCAATCCAGCTTGAATATACGGAAGTTCTTGGTTCAAGTACTGTTGAAGTCAGGCTTTGAGAATTTTGAGCATTACTTTGCTAGCATGTGAGATGAGAGCAACTGTGTGGTAGATTGAACAGTGTTTGGCATTGCCTTTCTTTGGGATTGAAATGAAAACTGACCTTTTCCAATCCTGCAGTCACTGTTGCGTTTTCCAAATTTGCTGACATATGGAGTGCAGCACTTTCATAGCATCATCTTTTAAGATTTGAATTAGCTCAACTGGAATCCCATCACCTCCATTAGCTTTGTTCATAGTGATGCATCCTGAAGACCACTTGACATCACACTCCAGGATGTCAGGCTTTAGGTGAGTGATCACACCATCGTGGTTTGTACAGTTCTTTGTAGTGTTGACACCTCTTCTTAATATCTTTGGCTTCTGTTAGATCCCTACCATTTCTGTCCTTTGTTGTGCCCATCTTTGCATGGATGTTCCCTTGGTATCTCTAATTTTCTTGAAAAGATCTCCAGTCTTTCCCATTGTATTGTTTTCCTCTATCTCTTTGCATTGATCACTGAGGAAGACTTTCTTCTCTCTCCTTGCTATTTTTTGGAAGTCTGCACTCAAATGGATATATCTTTCCTTTTCTCCTTTGCTTTTTGCTTCTCTTGTTTTCACAACTTTTCGTAAGGCCTCCTCAGACAACCATTTTGCCTTTTTGTTTTTCTTTTTCTTGGGGATGGTCTTAATCACTGCCTCCTGTACAATGTCATGAATCTCTGTCCATAGTTCTTCAGGCACTCTATCTATCAGATCTAATCCCTTGAATCTATTTATCACTTCCACTGTATAATTATAAAGGATTTGATTTAGGTCATACCTTAATGGTCTAGTGGTTTTCCGTACTTTCTTCAATTTAAGAGTGAATTTGGTAATAAGGAGTTCATGATCTGAGCCACAGTCAGCTCCCAGTCTTGTTTTTGCTGACTGTATAGAGCTTTTCCATCTTTGGCTGCAAAGAATATAATCAATCTGATTTTGATGTTGACCATCTGGTGAAGTCCATGTGTAGTCTTCTTTTGTGTTGTTGGAAGAGGGTGTTTGCTATGACCAGTGAGTACTCTTGGTAAAACTCTGTTAGCCTTTGCCCTGCTTCATTTTGTACTCCAAGGCCAAATTTGTCTGTTACTCCAGGTATCTATTGACTTCCTACCTTTGCATTCCAGTCCCCTATAATGAAAAGGACATCTTTCTTGGGCGTTAGTTCTAGAAGGTATTGTAGGTCTTCATAGAACCATTCAACTTCAGCTTCTTCAGCATCACTGGTCGGGGCATAGACTTGGATTACTGTGATATAGAATGGTTTGCCTTGGGAACAAAGAGAGATCGTTCTGTCATTTTTGAGATTTCATCCAAGCACTGCTTTTTGAAATTTTTTGCTGACTCTAATGGCTGCTCCATTTTTTCTAAAGGATTCTTACACACAGTAGTAGATATAATGGTTATCTGAGTTAAATTCACCCATTCCAGTCCATTTTAGTTCATTGATTCCTAAAATGCCAATGTTCACTTTTGCTATCTCCTGTTTGACCATTTCCAATTTGCCTTGATTTATGGACCTATCCAGGTTCCTATGCAATATTGCTCTTTACGGAATCTGTCTTTTGTTCCATCACCAGTCACATTCACAACTGGGTGTTGTTTTTGTGTTGGTTCTGTCTCTTCTTTCTTTCTGGTGTTATTTCTCCACTGATCTCCAGTAGCACATTGGGCATCTACCAACCTTGGGAGTTCATCTTTCATTTACTATCTTTCTGCCTTTTCATACTGTTCAAGGGGTTCTCAAGGCAAGAATACTGAAGTGGTTTGCCATTACCTTCTCCAATGGACCATGTTTTGTCAGAACTCTCCACCATGACTCGTCTTGTGTGGCCCCACATGGCATGCCTCATAGTTACATTGAGTTAGACAAGGCTGTGTTTCATGTGATCAGTTTGTTTAGGTTTCTGTGATTGTGGTTTTCATTCTGTTTGCCCTCTGATGGAGAAGGGTAAGAGGCTTATGGAATTCTTGTTTTGATGGGTGGGGCCATGCCCAGTAAATCTTTAATCCAATTGTCTGTTGATGGATGGGGCTGTGTTCCCTCCCTGTTGTTTGTCCTGAGGTCAAACTATGATGGAGGTAATGAAGATCATGGAGATCTCCTTCAAAAGGCCCCATGCCCCCAACCCTGAGGCAGGCCACTGATCCACACCTCTGCTGGAGACTGCTTGACACTCACTGGCAAGTCTGCCTCAGGCTCTTGTGGAGTCAGTGCTCCTTTCTCCTGGGTCCTAGTGCACATAAGGTTTGTTTGTGCCCTCCAAGAGTTTGTTTCCCCAGTCCTGTGTAAGTTCTGGTGGCTCTATGGTAGGGTTAATGGGAACCTCCTCCAAGAGGGCTTATGCCATACCCATGTCTGCTGCACCCAGAGCCCATGCTCCTGTGGCAGGCCACTGCTGACCCGTACCTTCATTCCTCTGTAGAATATATATGTGTATATACATATATATATATATATATATTTCTCTTTCATCCACTTTTTAATCTGACGCTCTGTGACAATGATTAACATCTGGTAGTGGAGATGACGGAATTGGCAACTGAGAAACCAAAAGAAGCTTCCAATCGTGTGATCAAATCAAATCTTTTGATAATGACTGCAACATCATGTGAAATGCTTATTGCTAGTGAATCATAGTTAGTCTGACGAATATTTTGAAACAGAAAAAGAGCTTCTTGATTCTCTTTTAATAAGAAGTAGCTGTAAAACAGCTCTGGCAAATCAGAAATTTGAAATACAGCAGCATGATAAACATTCTTGATTGTCCTTTCCTAAGGCTGAACCCACTTAGTCATATACTCATAAGACTGAACTTAATGGAAAAAGTGCACAGGCTTGAATAAAAAGAAAAGTGCTTCTTCTTTTTATAAGCTTTTTTGTTTTCCCCTTTAACAAATATATGGATTAAAAGATAAATGACACAGGTTAGGAAAGTATCCAACTTTACAAAAGAGTGAACTCATTCTCTGAGGACAAAGCCCTCAGCTGAAAGGCTCTCACATACTAGACACTTTCATCATATCATCACATACATTTCTTCTTCTTGTGTACAATTAAGGTACAATTCCATTTACATTTTTGAGAAAAATCATGAAAGGTTGTTTGAAATGATTGAGAAAGAGGCCTGTGTGGGAACTGGCAGACTTTCTCTATTAAGAAAGACTTAGAGAATAGAAAGATAAAAATAACTTCACATTATAATAACAGGGATGACATTAAGCATCAACATGTCTAGAAAACTGTGGAAACTGAACGAGCTGCACTATAAGGATAGCAGAGAATAAAAGCATGAACACTGCATTTCTATCTCATCTAAGTATATACTTTTTCATATTTTCCTGTGATGAAATTTCTTGCAGTGCTTCAAATCTAAGGGAGCAGAAATGAAATAAGATATAAAATAAATATTATCATTTATTGACTTATTTAGTCATTGAGATAGATATATTGGAAAAGAGTTTAAGTATGATTTCACCAAATCCCTCAGGAAAATTGAGGCACAGAGAAGTGAAGAGATTTCTACACATTTACAAGAGAAAAAAGAGTCATTATTAGAACAGGGATTAACATGTAGGACTACTAGCTCTTGCTTGGTGATTTTTACTTTATATGAAGAAAACATAGTGAAATACTTCTTTTGTCTTGTTTTAAAATGAATATTGGATACATTGTAAAAATGAATATTGGATATATTGTATTAATCAGATATTTTTCAAGGACTGAGGATTGTGTTGAGAGCAAGACATGTTACCTGTTGGGATATAGTTTAGATTTTAATATGAGAGGTAGGTAATAAAAATAGTGGATGTAATATAATAAACTCAAATGATAGTACACAGAATAAAATGAGTGTATTTGATACTGAGATAGGCTGGGACCTGGTGCCCTTTGCTGCAGTGCTTGACCTGGACAGACGTCTCTTCCAGCAATGAAATGCAAAGAAATGTACAAGGGATGAAAAACTGCATACATGTGCAGTTGGAGCGTGCATGCAGTTTGAATCACAAGATACAAAAAGACCAAAAAACAAAACAAAACAAAAAAAAACACCCAACTATCACTTCTGAAGAGTTGGGAGCAAAAGTCACAAAAGTCCTGGGTCACAGGAGTAAAAGCAGGGTACTGTGCATGCAGCCCAGCACTCAACACCACCAAAAGGGTGGGCAAGACACCTAAACCACCTCAACCAGCCTGATCCCAGAACACATCTTTGCCCTCACCCCACATAAGGAAGCAGCTCAGCAACCCCTGAGGGGAGCAAGCCATGGATTTGTTACTTGGTTTTGTTCCCCCATGCTGTGACAGGGACCACAATGAAGACTTGTCTGAATTTCTAGTCTGACTTCTGGTCAATTTCTATTGATTGGGGAAGGCCAAGCACTCTGTTTAGTATCAATATGACTTGACGAGGGGTCTGCTACATGAAGAAATAAGTTGAACGTGTCAGGCAGCAAAGCCCAACACTCTCAAATTTAAAAAGACAGAATGGATTTGAGGTACTCCAGATATAAAAAAGTCACTGGCATATCTTAATCAAAGCAGCTATGAGACTGGGCTGCTGTGAATAAATTGGTTTATAGAAGGTCAATAGTGGAATTAGAGAAAACACTTATAAGGCACTTGCATTAGTTCTATTCAGTTCAGTTGCTCAATCGCATGCAACTCTTTGCGATCACATGGACTGCAGCATGCCAGGACTCCTTGTCCATCACCAACTCCTGGAGTTACCTCAAACTCATGTCCATTAAATTGGTGATGCCATCTAAACACCTTATCCTCTGTCGTTCCCTTCTCTTCCCACCTTCAATCTCTCCCAGAATCAGGGTCTTTTTCAAATAAGTCAATACTTCGTATCAGGTGGCCAAAGTACTGGAGTTTCAGCTTCAGCATCAGTCCTTCCAATGAATGTTCAGGACTGATTTCTTTCAGGATGGACAAGTTGGAACTCCTTGCAGTTGAAAGGTCTCTCAAGAGTCTTCTCCAACACCACAGTTCAAAAGCATCAATTCTTTGGCACTCAGCTTTCTTTATAGTCCAACTCTCACATCCATACATGACTAGACGGACCTTTGTTGGCAAAGTAATGTCTCTGCTTTTTAACATGCTGTCTAGGTTGGTCATAACTTCTCTTCCAAGGAGTAGGCATCTTTTAATTTCATGGCTACAGTCACCATTTGAAGTGATTTTGGAGCATGAAAAACTAAAGTCTGTCACTGTTTCCACATCTATTTGTTATGAAGAGATGGGACTGGATGATCTTAGTTTTCTGAATGTAGAGTTTTAAGCCAACTTTTTCACTCTGCTCTTTCACTTTCATCAAGAGACTCTTTAGTTCTTCTCTTTCTGCCATAAATTTGGTGTCATCTGCATATCTGAGGTTATTGATATTACTCGTGGCAATTGTGATTCTAGCTTGTGCTTCATCCAGCCCAGTGTTTCTCATGATGTACTCTGATATAAGTGACAATATACAGCCTTGACATACTCCTTTCCCGATTTGGAACCAGTCTGTTGTCCCACGTCCAGCTATAAATGTTGCTTCTTGACCTGCATACAGATTTCTAAGGAGGCAGGTCAGGTGGTCTGGTATTCCCATGTCTTTAGGAATTTTCTACAGTTTGTTTTGATCCACACAGTCAAAGGCTTTGGCATAGTCAATAAAGCAGAAGTAGATGTTTTTCTGGAACTCTTGCTTTTTTGATTATCCAATGGATGTTGGCAATTTGATCTCTGGTTCCTCTGCCTTTTCAAAATCCAGCTTGAGCATATGGAAGTTCATGATTCACATTAATGTTGAAGCCTGGCTTGGACAATTTTGAGCATTACTTTGCTAGCATGTGAGATGAGTGCAATGATGTGGTAGTTTTAGCATTGCTTGCCATTGCCTTTCTTTGTGATTGGAATGAAAACTGACCTTTTCAGGTCCTGTGGCCACTGCTGAGTTTTCCAAATTTTCTGGCATATTGAGAGCAGCACTTTCACAGCATTACCTTTTAGGATTTGAAATAGCTCAACTGGAATTCCATCACCTCCACTAGCTTTGTGCTTTGTTCGTAGTGATGCTTCCTAAGGCCTACTTGACTTCACATTCCAGGATATCTGGCTCTAGGTGAGTGATCACACCTTCGTGGTTACCTTGCTCATGAAGATCTTTGTTGTATAGTTCTTTTGTGTGTTCTTGCCACCTCTTCTTAACATCTTCTCTTTCTGTTAGGTCCATACCATTTCTGTCCTTTATTGTGCCCATCTTTGCAAGAAATATTCCCTTGGTATCTCTAATTTTCTTGAAGAGATCTCTAGTCTTTCCCATTCTATTGTTTTCCTCTATTTCTTTGCGTTGATTGCTGAGGAAGGCTCTCTTATCTCTCCTTGCTATTTTTTGGAAGTCTGCATTCAAATGGATATATTTTTCCTTTTCTCCTTTGCCTTTCCTTCTCTTCTTTTCACAGCTATTTGTAAGGCCTCCTCAGACAGTCATTTTGCCTTTTTGCATTACTTTTTCTTGGGGATGTTCTTAATCACTGTCTCCTGTACAATATCACGAACTTATGTCCATAGTTCTTCAGGCACTCTGCCTATCAGATCTAATCCCTTGAATCTATTTCTCACTTTCACTGTATAATTGTAAGGGATTTGATTTAGGTCATACCTGAATGGTCTAATAGTTTCCCCTACTTTCTTCAATTTAAGTGTGAATTTGGTAATAAGGAGTTCATGATCTGAAGCCACAGTCAGCTCCTGGTCTTGTTTTTGCTGACTGTATAGAGCTTCTCCATCTTTGTCTGCAAAGAGTATAATCAATCTGATTTTGGTATTGACCATCTGGTGATGTCCATGTGTAGAGCCTTCTCTTGTGTTGTTGGAAGAGGGTGTTTGCTATCAAAATAATACAAGTAATATCACAGTAATCCAAGTTTATGCCCTGACCAGTAATGCTGAAGAAGCTGAAGTTGAATGGTTCTTTGAAGACCTACAAGACCTTCTAGGAATAACACCCCAAAAAGATGTCCTTTTCATTATAGAGGACTGAAATGCAAAGGTAAGAAGTCAGGGAATATCTGGAGTAACAGGCAAATTTGTCCTTGGAGTACAGAATGAAGCAGGGAAAATGCTAATATAGTTTTCCAAGAGAACTCACTGATCACTGCTTTAGTTAAGACAATAACAAACAATGCTTTGACTACTGTGCAACAGTTTAAAAAGGGCTAATATTGGATACCCATGTTTATACTTTAGGCTGGAACTAACAAATCTTTAAAATAAAGGCAACATGAGATGTGAGAGATAAGACTAATTGAGTGAATTCTAAGTTTTGGACTTGAGTAACACTGTAGGTTGTGGTATCTTTAAGGAACTGAGCTCTGGTACAGTAAGAATTAGGAATTCAAATTTGGACATGGCATACTTAAGACATGTATGGGACAACAAGAAGGAGGTGTCAGATAGGACATTGTATACACGAGTCTGAAGCTGAGAACACTCTTCTATGTAAGGGGATACAACGTGAAAGCATCTGCATATAGATATTATTTTGTGGCTTAAGAAGGTACCCTGTAGTGATACTCAAGATATAAAATGAAGCTCTGAGTATCTCTAGCACAGTGAATAGAAGGCAGCAAAAAGAAAAATCCTGTTAGTGGTAAGAAATTTACAATGTTATGATGTTAGAAGATAAGAAGTATGTGTGTTTCAAGAGGGAAACTGTGATCATCCCATTAAGTGCCATAGCTAGGTCATGTAAGATTTAAAAAAAAAAAAAGTATTATGTCTGCAGATTTTTCATATTGCAAATCACTGACAAACTTGACAAGAACAGTTTTATAATACAGGACAGAGGAATATTACTTGAAATTCTGCAAGATGCTAGTAAAAAAAAAGGAAAGAACTAAAATAATCGGAAGGAAAGAAGTTTGAGAAAGACTGTTAATAGTTTTCATCTTGCTTGTACTAACTTTCATTATTTGAGAAATTTCAATGGCATTTTCAATAAGGAAAATCCTGCCCTATATAATTAACCTGAGAAATTCATCTAGGCAAAAAGGTTAACGCTGACAGAAATGAAAGTTAAATCATAACTATTCAAGTGAAATAAGCAGTCCTGCTTCACTGTGTAAAATGATTACCTCAGAAAATGATGTATGAAGTGAGTCTGCTGGTTAGTGAGAATATCACATGGTTGATTACATGACATATAAAATTACCCAGTACTTTAGAATAATAGGTAACAACTCTCCTTCATTTCTGTTTTATTTTTCAATACATTTAAACAATATATTTCTTTTAAGTTTATTTTTTTTCCCTTGAGTATATCAATGTTTAGACAAGCATTTCCAAGGATTAAGACACTCTAGAAATAAAATGGACTGCAGGAAAACTATTATTTTTCAAAATATCCCAGATATTCTTTAAATAAGTTACTTTTCCTGCAGTAAAAGCTCTGTCCATCAGTTATTTATTTGGTCAACTAGTTCTATTTTCTGTTTTTAAGATAGTTTTATTTTGATTGTTAAAACTATTATGGTGATTTGAGAATACAAATTACATCAACTGTATTTGGAAAGTCTAAAAGGTGCCCTAAAAGAACAAATAAGACTGGAACTTTTTCTTATTGGAAAGAAAGTTTCTTACTGGAACTTAACTTATTCTGCAGTTAAACTCAGTGTTAAGTAATTCATTTGGTTAACATTGTTGACTAGAGTAGGCAATATCGAACCACTACCCAACAAAAGAAAATGGCAATTGGTAGTGATTCAAGATTACCTTGAAATGGAACTGTGACTAATTGTAAGGGCTCATTTTAATGAAAGTAATTTATATTTTTGATGCAATGAGGCTTTCCCCCACCCTTCACAATGTACATTCTTTATTAGAAGCATAACATGTTAAAGGTATACTCTTTCAGATGCTATTGAATACATATATCCAACTCCAGAATTCCTAGCAATGGATCATATAATATAAAAGATACTTAGGAATATGAAATTAATAAATTTGAATTCCTGTTCTTTTTGGTCCTATAGGGTCTGGGGAGATAATTGCAGTTTAACTCTCAAAAATGAAGTTAAGTATTGTATTACTGGGGCTTTCCCAGTGGCTCAGCAGTAAAGAATCTACCTTGCAATGCCAGAGACCCTGGTTCCATCCCTAGATCAGGAAGATCACCTGGAGGAGGGCATGGCAACCCACTCCAGTATTCTTGTCTTGTGGAATCCCGTGGACAGAGGAGCCTGGCAAGATATAGTCCATAGGGTTGCAAACAGTTGAACACACCTGAAATGACTGAGCACAAACACACACACACATTGGCAGCGAGAACACTGGAGTGAGTAGCCATTCCCTTCTCCAGGGGATCTTCCTGACCCAGAGATAGAATCTGGGTCTTTGCATTGCCGGCAGAGTCTTTTCCATCTGAGCAACCAGGGAAGCCCCACTGTGACTTACAGTCTTGATCTGTGCTTTTGTGAAAGAGATACAATGCCTCTGTGCTCATTTTGTTTTTAATAATAGTAGTTTAACTTATAATACTTCAAAACAATTGAGGGACTTTTCCGCTTAAAAGAAAAGCATATTTCTTAACATCCATTTTTTCACTGGAAGATACTCCACATAAAGATCTTCAAATGGGTTTGTCATCTGTAACAAATGCATGTGTTAGGGCATATGATTTTAGAGTAGAAACCTATAGAGTTAAAAAGCAGAGAACTGAAATACTATCCACTGAAAGTTGGACTCCAACTGCTCATAATTGTTTGTGAATGCAGACAATGAGAATAAGAAAAAAAATCCCTAATATTTTGATTCATTTTCATGATCCATTGGCCAGCTGCTACAAGGAGAATCATTAATGAAGCATGAGGTTTCATGCTGCTTGGCGCCACAGCATGAGACATGCTTCACCTTATGGCCGCATTCTTTACTCTTCCCTAACACCAAAAAGGTCCATGTGTTTTGAACACATTAAAATAAGATATGTACATATTTTTCAGCTTTCTTTGAAAAATCACTGACAGCTACCATACCATTTGCAAGACTGACAGCATTCAGTGGAGCATTGTTCTGTGAAATGGAGTACAGAATCACATAGTGTGAAAAGAAAAATGTAAAGTCAAAAGTTTTCCAGAAGCTATTATTTAGCAAGGTTTTTGTTAAGAAGTTAATACTGTAATAGCTCACCTGTAATCTTTGTTTCTTCTTCTGAGAAAAATTGGGTTTTGCAAACAATCAGATTGTAGTATTTATTACATGCTTTTGATGTTCCCTGCGCTTATTAGTTTTGTGTTGCATTTCCTAGTACTGTAAAAAACTATGTGGTCTTTGACATTACAGCTTACAATTGAATGTTGGCAGCATAACAATGAGGTTTTCTTACAAAGGTTATTCTTACAAGTATTAAGAATAGAAATTCATAAATGCACCTTAAGTTCTGGCATGTCAAAAGTAAACATCATTGGTTTTTCTTAAGCTACCTACTGGTTACAGAGTTTTTTTCAGTTGATTTGAGGAGTATAAATATGAAGCTCATTTTTTTTTCCCCTCTGCATCTTGTCATGGACTTCAAACTGAGATTGATTTTCAAATGCAAACAATTTGTAGAATTCCATCTGTGAATGCTCGCTGTCATTAAAAGATGAGCATGTATCCTATGTTTGCCTACTAAAATATGTCCTAACTCAGAACGCTTAACCTAAGTTAGAAAAGTCATTAATATTCTTTCTCACATTATTTAGTTCATTATATCATGAGTTTGTTCTATGAATAAAAATCATGCATATAAGGAAATTAAAGAAGTTATAGTAACACAGAAGGCCACACTCCTGGCACTAGCTGAGTTAAAATTACAGTCAAACACCACCCTCAATATTGTGGAT
Source organism: Cervus canadensis (assembly GCF_019320065.1). Taxonomy (NCBI): domain Eukaryota; kingdom Metazoa; phylum Chordata; class Mammalia; order Artiodactyla; family Cervidae; genus Cervus; species Cervus canadensis. Next base: position 44,071,736 of record NC_057401.1, read on the forward strand.
AAAATAGAAATTCACTGTAGTTATCAATCATTACATAAAGCATAATGGTAACTTTCAAAAATCCTTAGAAATATCACATTTTTGGTTTTGTTCAGAATATTTCACCTTGAGTTCCCTGAAAACAGGATCTAAGGACCTGAGGTCAGTGGGAAGGTAATCTTCTGAGACCTGTTTTCAGAAAGAGCCTGTATTGAGCGGAAGTAGGATTGAACAGGGTGGAGAGTGGAGTTTGAATATTGTAGCAACAAAAGACTCAGCTGGTCCAAAATTCTGCTTGGGAGCTAGGATGGATATTTCTGTTGTTGCTGTTGAAGTATAGCTGATTCACAATGTTGTTAATTAATACTGTGTAGCAGAGCGATTTATATATTATGTCTATATATATGTTCCTTTTTTAAAGATTCTTTTCCATTAAGGTTTATCATGGACATTGAATATAGCTCTATGTGCTATATAGTAGGACTTTGCTATTAATCAAGTCTTTTTTTTTCTTTTAAATTAAAAATATTTTATATTAAAGTATAATTGATTAACAATGTTGTGTTAGTTACATGTGTACAGCTAAGTGATTCAGTTATACTTATTTGTTGTTTAGTCATTAAATCATCTCCAACTCTTAACGACCCCATGGATGGCAGCCCACCAGGCTCCTTCTTCCATGGGATTTTCCAGGCAAGAGTACTGGAGTGGAGGCCATTGTCTTCTCCCCATATTCTCTTGATGAAATCCATTGTGCTAACAGGAGAAATGGGTGGAAAGGAAAAAAGAAAATCACAGAGAGAAGAAAAAAAAAAAAGAGAAGACACTGCCTTTGCACACTAATAGTGTAATATATATATGGTAATGAGAGAAACACAAAAATGCATTGACTTGATGGATCTCTATACCCCATATTTTGAGCTGTAATTACTTGGTTAAATAGTTCAACAACAGTGAGCACCTATTATGCACTAGGGACAGATATACAAATTATCTTGCGTTCAGTGTAGTCAACTGTTAGAAATTAGGAATTTCTGTATTTACTTAGAGTCTCTTTAAATTTAAGAACTGCATTGATATAATAATATTTTTTTCTTTTTTTTTAAACTCATATAATAATTGATAACAATATATAGGCGTGTAACTTTAGGGATATTATTCAATAAGCTGGAAGAAGCAATTATGAGTTTAGAACGTGAAAAATCAATTTTTGGCTTATTGAAGTCACTCTATTTCAAAGAATTATCTAATATTTGGTAGTGGTTAGGAAGAGATAACTGTATATCTTTAAAAAAGATGTAGTGCATTTCTAGAGTTCATGGTTTTGTCTTTTTGCTATACAAACTTAATTCTAATGTAACTTCCAGTATGACTTTATCTGAGGCTTCCCCTCTGGCTAATCCATGTTCTAAAATTTAGCAAAAAAAGTTAAATAAAATGTTAATGTTTAGAATGAATTTCTGAACACAGAGTCACATGAGAAAACTAAACATGACTTCTGTAACTTAATAGTTGTCCAAACAGAACACAAAATAAAGCTTAAAGTACCTTTTCTTGTATGCAGTTTTTAGAGGTATAGGCCTAAGGGCAGAGAAAGATAGAAAGGAAAAAAGGTTTTAAATATGTGTACAGAGAAAATTCTTCTATAATTTTTCTAATATTTGAAGATGTTCAAGCATTCTGAAATTTACAGTGAAAGAAATTTACAATGAACACCCACCACCTACCATTAATATTATACTCTAATATCTTAGATTGTTTAATTTAACATATATCTGCCAATTAATCCAGCTGGTATCCATCTATGCTTCTTTTTTATGAATTTAAAGGTAACCTTTTTATTGTTTTAAAATAATCAGTCAATATTTTTATAATAGTTGTGCCAATCTTTGCAAAAATATTTTCTAGTCAATCCTGCCTTGAACACTCTATTCTATTTAAAATTGCTGTTTTCCCAAGCCCCATCTCCTCACAAGGCATCCAAATTCCTATTATGTCATCCATATATTATAGAACTCTTACCACTTCCCAGTTAACTATGAGAATGTAAACACCATAAAGATGGGAATTTCTTTTATGGTCTTATTTCAAAAGCCTAGAAGAGAACCTGGTGCATAATATGACCTCAATATATGTTTGTATTTTATTGTATATATATATTGTAATAATACAAGATTTCTCATTGTACAGTATCCTCAGGTTTATAGAATATGACCTCAGTTTCCATTTGTAATTGTGTAACTTTAGATATTTATTCTTGTTCAGTCACTAAATCATGTCTGATTCCTTGCAATCCCAAGGACTACATAATGTCACACTTCCCTGTCCTTCACTATCTCCTGAAGTTTTCTCAAACATATGCCCATTGTGTCAATGATTCCATCTTTTTATAACTGCAAATCTATCCACAAGCCCATTCCAAACATCTGCCATTCATGCAAAAAAATTTAAAGATTTTATTTCTAAAATTATGTCTCTGTCCTGGAGATCTAACTTCCAAAACACAGCTTTAATTAAGAATAACTACAAATAAAATTATTTCATTCTAAGAGTTCTTGTCCACTACCATTTTATTTTCTGTTTGCTGATTCTATTACCTATTGTCAAATTTCTACTACATGTTTCTACTCTTTTTATTAACACATATATGAAAATTAATAAGATAATTGAAAACCAAGACATATAAACATACAGTCTTTCCTCTCTCAATGTTTCTCTTTGGAATTATGTATGGAAGACCAGCACACCTTCAAGATTAAGAGTAGTGTTAGAATGACACGGCAGTAAGTTGGATTTTGATAGCCCTCCACTTTCTGTCATGTCCTCAAATTGATACAAAGCCAGACTCCTATGCTTCCAATTTTAAGCTATGCAGTGCTTTGCTGTTTTGACAATCTGTTTATTATGATGAGGTCTCAGCTTTGACTTAATCTTGACATCAGTTGGCTTTTAGCTGCAAATCTGCAATTGAGATGGTGAAGCTGTCACTCTTGTTGACCTTTTAACAGGCTGGTGACAGAGACTCATTTCCTTTTGTTAGACTTTAGTTAACCAGAGATTCTGTGGGCCAGTTTAAATCAGAGATTTGGAAACACAAGCTAACAACCTGACAAATAGGATTAAAACATTCAATGTGTGAAAACATGCTTGCTATTCTAGCAGATGATAGAAGAATTTTGAGTTGGCTTGTATAAGATGCTATTCAAAACACAAGAGCCAAATTCAGCAGATAAGTTTTCACTTCTCCCTTTAACTTTCTTTGTGAAGGTGCCTCTTGGAAACCAAACTCTTAAATTATAGAGAATAGGATATTTTAGAATAAAAATTTCTCATAAAATTCAAGGGCAATGGACATTGAATATCACAAACTAAAAATATGTATACACATAGAGTGTTTTTTATGCCTTCAATATAAAACGTTTCTTAAAAATACTGCAAAGATAAGTGTCCTTACACTGTTAAAGCATAAACTATAAATAGCTAATGATAAAGTTTCTTTGAAAATAAAACATGATATAAATGCTTATATAGCAATATACATTTCTATGGTACATTACTATAATCTAAACTTCAAATATTAAAAATATGAAGCTACATATTGGTATTTATTCCTTAGGTTTACATACACATTTATAAGAAAGAATATGTGTCAATTTTACCAATAACCATATTCTCTTAAATGACATTCTCATAAAAGTATTTATAATCTATATGTTGGGGTCGTATTTTCTCTTCTTATAATTTTCCATGCAATCCTTCCCCATTACATGCCTAATTCATATTAATCCTTTAATATTAATTCTACCTCATGATTATAATAAATCACTTTAATGAGCATTTTAAAAAACACTTCTGACTTTCTTCTCAAGCATTTAATAGCACAAATTAAGTAAATGGCAAATCATGATTTCATTTGTATTCACTGTAATAATGTTATTCATAAGACATTATTTTGGCATTTGTGTGAATGCAGCTCTCTATTTCCATGGAAATTTATTTTTATTTTGTTTTTAATTGAGTCAGCTTGACTCATTGTTCTAGATGGCTTAGTTAACTGGCTCAGAGTACCTAAGAATTAATTCAGGTACAAACGGGTGGAAAGAAGTTCCATATGTCTAACAAGTGTTTTGTTTGGCTTGTTCAATATTTTTAAATGTACTGATAATTAAAATTGGGGAGAATTTATCTAGCAGTCAGAATTTCTGTCTTATATTCATAAAGTTGTTTGGACCGGGTTTTTAAAAAGAATATTAGGGAAACCATGTCACTGTTTCATTGTTAAGATTGCTAGGTACAGAAGCTTATGTAACTAATACTGTTATCAGTAGACAGGTAATTAGGTAGAGTGCAATCTGTTTGGGATTTAGTAAACCCAGAATGAAATATTCCTAGCAATAAATGCTGGAGAGGGTGTGGAGAAAAGGGAACCCTCTTACACTGTTGGTGGGAATGCAAACTAGTACAGCCACTATGGAGAACAGTGTGGAGATTCCTTAAAAAACTGGAAATAGAACTGCCATATGACCCAGCAATCCCACTCCTGGGCATACACACTGAGGAAACCAGATCTGAAAGAGACACGTGCACCCCAATGTTCATCGCAGCACTGTTTATAATAGCCAGGACATGGAAGCAACCTAGATGCCCATCAGCAAACGAATGGATAAGGAAGCTGTGGTACATATACACCATGGAATGTTACTCAGCCATTAAAAAGAATTCATTTGAATCAGTTCTAATGAGGTGGATGAAACTGGAGCCCATTATACAGAGTGAAATAAGCCAGAAAGATAAAGACCAATACAGTATACTAATGCATATATATGGAATTTAGAAAGATGGTAATGATAACCCTGTATGCAAGACAGAAAAAGAGACGCAGACATACAGAACAGACTTT